>NC_089837.1:436596754-436897921 GCF_035609145.1 Eleutherodactylus coqui | reverse complement strand
GAGAAAATACCTTTTAGGGTAGATTAACACACTGCAGTTTTTGGAAAAATGCTGCAGTTTTTCATAGTGTTTTTTTTTTTGTTTTTTTTTTTAAACCAAAACCAGAAATGGAGTCAAAAGCAAAACAGACTTCTACGCATCCTTCCTGCTAGATCCACTTCTGGAATTTGGTCAAAAAACTGCATTAAAAACTGCAGTGGTGTCTTTCTAAGAAGCAAAATTCTGAGTTTTCCCCAAAATGCAAAACTCCTAAACTCTATGTCGCATGCCTGCTTTATTTTTTCTCGTCTAGCAATTCTTCTTACCGAAGTCATCTCCTGTCCCCCATATAAATCAATGAATAGACACCATTTCAATATTCATGGATGGAGTCTGCACATCCAGAATCCCCTGCGCAGAACAACCACCAATGACCACAGGTAGAGTGTCTGGTACATACAGTATATAGATAAAGTGGTCACCGATACAGGGAGTTATCAACAGCTAGGGGAAATGAGGCATCAGGACATGCAGAAGAGTGGATTTGAGAGGAACACACAGTAATCAATAGTATAAAGAACTAGCACTTACTAGTAGGACTTTCTAGTAGTATTATTTGGAGATGCAGTGGTACAAGCAGGTTTCTACTGTTGGGGATCCCATGATTAGTCACTTATGACCATATGTGATCAGTGGAAACAGTTTAAAATAAAAGTAATGCAATTGTGCTTTAAAAAAAAAAAAAAAAAAAAATCACTAAATATCAATACTGTTCTTATAATACATCACTGGAAGGAGAGGACGTTTCATGCATGGACAAGTTAACACATTAGCGATGTCACTATGGAGGACACAAACATATAGCAGCAGATGAAACATATCTGTAGGGGTTGGAACATATTTTTAAAGAGTCCCTCCCAATTCAGGATGCAATTCTGTCGTAGAACCGCAAGGGAGGGGGGGAAATTACCTGCAGCTACACTGTGCAGTGCACTGATTGGCCAGTGTGAATGACATGAGCAACTCAGGTCAATTAGAACACAGTTATAGTGCATTGGTAGTCTAATGCTACCAGTGTACGGCGTGTGGGGAATTAGATAAATTGAAGATTGTGTCAGCCATCTTAGATGGCAAAAATGGGACTCGAAACTGGTGGGTGGGAGAGATGATAGAAAAGAACACAACTACAAGCAATGTATCTTCCTCCTCCTCCAGGCCCAGGACAGAATTTTGTCTTGAAAACGCAAGGTCATCAATAGTTAATCCCTGGTGATGATTTGATCGCCCGGCCCGCTGTCGGTGCAGCGGGCCCAGACGTCACCATTGGCGACGGGAGTGGAAGTGCCATAGCTGGCTTCACTCCCATTGGGAGCCAACGCGGGCTATTACGCTTCTGGTACTTCCACCTCCAACACCGCGGCCGGAAGTGGACATGTAATAGCCGCTTCAGCTCACACCAATTTCAATGGTAGCGAAAGCCAGCTATGGCACCTCCACTCCCGTCACCTATGACAATGTTAAGCCCCTCTGCACTGACAGTGGGCCAGGTCGTGATATCCCTGGCATGGGATATTGTGCTCATCAGCCACATGGCTTGAGAGCAGAGTGGTCAGATTCAATTGAATGGGATTAAGCTGCAATACCCAGGCATAGGAGCTATACAATGTACGGTGCTGTGCCTGGTATGGACTGAACTGGCCACAGGACTTACCAGACTGCTGCTTTCACTTCCATCAGCCTATTGCCGGGGATCCCAAGCGGCAGGTCCCTGGCAATTAACTATTGATGACCTATCTTGAGGATAGGAAATCAATAGTTTTTGCCCAGAAAACCCCTTTAAGTTATCATTAGCAAGGTGGAAGGCTCTTAGATTGCTACCCATATATTTCCACCCTAGAGACAAAAGAACATTTCTCACTTTCTACTCCATAGTTACTTTACTGATTTATTTTACCATTTACATATTCTACAGTGCTGAACACCAATTGTCATCACTGCCATTGAACCCTAACCCCATGGAGGTCCACCATCCCTATTAGGTTTTTGGAATTTGGGAAATACAGAGAGAACATACAAATTTTACGCAGATGTTGCCCTTGATTGGATTTGAAATCAGAACCCCCGTGCTACAAGGTAACAGTGCAAACCACCGAGACAACGTACGGAATATCTTACGAAAGCGAAATTGAAATTTGATGCACAAAACTCTATGAATAAACATTCCTATAAGCATAATGAATAATTGACAAGCCGGACAATGCTCCAATAAGTTTGCAATCAAATCTCAATTACAGTGGAAGTCACAGAGCCAAATCCTCTTATTGTACAGACACGCTCTACACAGACATCCTATTCTTCATTCAGTATACTGGGCTAGCCTGCAGTCGGTATCGCTGTACAATGACTGCTACATGTGCAGAGGAAATGCACAACTGGGGCATGTTAGGTGTGTGTGAAGTGTGGCAAATGTATTGACACAACTTGACCCTATTTGCCAAGAGCAATTTTGAAAATCTGACTACACAACACTTCAAGAATCCTTTATTGTCAACACTTCACCTTTCATTCCTGTTGTCTCATAAATGATTCATGGGCTTTGCACATTTTATCTAAGAGCCTGAGACGCATCTGAGCGGCGTGCGCTGTGATTCCAGCTCCGTGCACACAGGCTTCAAATCCATTTTATCAGCACTGATTGGATAGTGTGTCAAGGCTTTCTGCACTTCAAGAGTCTAGCACCTCAGAGCAGTCACCCCATGTCAATGCACATAGCCAAACCCTGAAATAAATTGACTCGTAGGCTGCTAACCAAATCAGAATATATTACACAAGGCCGGTAAGAATCTACCGAAACACAAAATCTCCTGGCACCCTATGGCAGCATTATCTGCCGACACTTTATAGCAGCTGATTAATATTTCAGATGGGAGAAGGTTCACAATGCAGGAAGTAGAATATTCATGACTTGTATTACAGCATTCACTACTAGAAAGTTAGAATAAAAGTTTCAAGATGACAGATTATCCCTTGCCCTTTTAACTAGAGTGCCTCTCCTATTGCCATCATTGGGATTCTGAAGCAATTTTGTGCAGTCCTATAGTCGGTCCCCAAATAGTTTTGCAATATTGAAAAACTTTAACGTGAATTGCCAGATCCCTTAAAAAAAATTGTATGAATATAATGCTAAGTGTTGGTCTTTGTACTGGTTGATACTATGCGCTCTAATGCATAACGGCTGCAAGTTTCATGGAGCCATAATAAAGAAACCATAGACTTCTGCGGGGCTCTACTGTACCTCAGAATAACTCGTTTCATATGGAGTTTTATTCTGTAAAATATATGAAAACAAATCTTGCCAGGTTCCATCAGTTGCCGCATCGAGTTATTGCCCACTAGAAGCATACAATAGGGCATGGAGGCACCATGGGGTGATACACAGAGTTTGCATGAGGGCTTGTTCTTTATGTCAGGGTACTTTTACATGGAATACCTGAGAGTTGTCACAATGACTATGGCTCCTGAACTTTCATACAGGAGCGATAGTCGTACAGTAAATGGAGGTGGAGAATGCTGGAGATCTTACAGCCAGCTGCCTCCCTTCACTATGAACAGGCAGTTTTTCAATGATGAACTGCCTGTTTAGACTGAGCAAGAATCCTCACTAGTTTTGCTTCAGAGATCTAAAATGAAGCTACTATTGAGCAATCTCTCTCTCAGGTCCCACGTTTACATGGCACAACGAATGCTTTTCGGCCCGTTTAAAAGATCCCATAACCAAGAAGAGCCTCCAGAACCTCAAATCAGCCAGGGTGTGCGAACAAAGGGAAAAAAATAAATAAATAAATAAACACACCACCACAACATTGTGCCTAGAGTATGCTGCATTTTGAGCAAAACGCCACCGACTCCAAAAACACTACAAAAAGCCAAATGCTTATTTGGGTGAGAGTGTGGGAGGGGTCCCTGCATGTTTATACAGCTAAATGCGCCAGAATTCTGGCTCAGCTATCAGCAAACAAACTGGCATTTATGTCTTGAGATACATTATGTGCTTTAGAAACATTTAGTGCTGTAATATACAGGGTCTAGAAAGGGGGGTATTGGGGGAAATAGAGAAAAGAGGTGCAACTTAAAATGTGGAACGTAATGCTTATATCCCCATAATCTAGAGGTAGGTGTGCTTCATGCTGGAGCGCACAAGCTGACCTCCTCCTGCCAACCTGTGTCGGTAGCGGGTGTGGAGATGTTTCTGCTGGTTTTTCTCAAGCAGATGTATAGGAAAGGGGGGGGGGGGGGGGGAAGAGTAACTAACATGTCTAGAAAGGTGCCCCAAATGTATCATACAGCTGTAGTGGCCACAATTGGACTTGCAAGACACATTCCTATTGAAATGAATGAGATACAGGCTGCAATACCAAGCCCAGCCACTGCAGTGGGAATGGAGCTCTCCACTTCCTGCAGAAATCAGCTCAGCACTGAAGCACATCAGCCTGACAAACAGCTGATCAGTACCACCTGGGTGGTGGACCTCCACCGATCTACTACTCATGACCTATCCTGAGGAAAGGATAGAAAAGTGCCTCTGGATGTACAATTACACCAAAATTATCCAAATGACAGGAAACCTCCCAGTTGAATACCCTCATTAAAATCTAAACTTTTATTACATTAAAATACTAAAAGGCATAGAGATTAAAAATACAAACACCTGCCTATCAAAAGTGGGAGCGCTAAGCGACCTAGAATATATATAATTCAATAATGCTATAATATGCCGTATAATGTGCTTTATGAAGCTCTACTACATAGCTAGTAGCTGTATAAGATGGGACGTTGGTTACTGCTGTAGATTAATACGGTTAAGGGCTAATGTCCATGGGTGTTTTTTCACTGCATGATACGCGGTGAATGGAGGCAGTAAAAAGTCAATGGACTTTCATTCCTCCATGCACGCCAGCGTGTATAGAGAAATAAATCGCAGCATACACTATTTCTCTGCGCATGGTACAGAGCTCTGCTATGGGCTCCGTATCGAAACGCTGCCCCTACGCAGGCATTACGAGAGGGCAGCAATTCAAAACTCGGTCTCTACCAGCAGAGTGAAAGTCCTCCGTATGTGTAAAACAGCACAGGAGACCAGTGACGGTTAACGCATATTACGCCCTTAGTCTGAGTGATTGAGCTAATAGAAATATAGAAACCCCTCGACCCGTTTCGCCAACATAGTGGTGCTCTTAGGAGTCTGGGGTAACTAGAAAGGCTGTATTTTTAATCACTATGCCTTCACACTGGCGAGAAAATCATGAGAAATTTGTAGGTTCATTCACATTAGCGATATTTTCCTGCATGGCACTGCGATGCGATGCTGCAATATATTTTTTTTCTTTTTGCATTACATGTCCTAACTTTCTGCGAGACCGCCCATTGTTTTCAATTGGAGAACTGGGAGAACTCTGCGATCCTCTGCCGTGGCTGTGACAGCCGCAGCAGGTGATTCCTTCATCCCCACAGTGATGTGCGGCCATTTTCACGTGAAAACGCCTCGCATCTACAGGTTTCACATGGATGGTGAAGGCAATATCGTTCTCGCCAGTGTGAAGGAGCTCTTAGTATTTTCATTTAGCTCAATAAAAGCTAAACGGAGGAAAGACAATCAATAGCTTACAACATGACAACCCCTTTAAGGACAACAATCCATATAATAATGGGGAAGTTGATACATATTGGTCTCCTTAAAAGGGAGTGTTCGAGTTGCATTTTTTTCAGTAAAACCTTGTTCCCCATGCTATAACATAACTAGCCGTTGTATACTCCCCTCTCCCCGATGTGTCCCACGCTGCTGCTCCGGGTCTCCCCTCTGACTTTACATTTACAGGCTGGTCCAGCTGGTTTATGGGACTTCACAGGCACTGCAGCCAATGGCAGAGCTCATCTACCAATGTAATCTGTCATTGGCTGGGACGTCCCATAAACCAAGCAGGACTGCAGCCTGTAAATCAAGGACCAAGAACCGAGCAGCACCGCAAGACACAGCGGGAGACAAGGTGAGGAGAGCATATGCTGGGGAGTTATCTTATAGCTTGGGGAACAGGGTTTTACTGGAAAAAAAAAAAAATAGGACCTTAAAAATCCCTTTAAGTTTTTATAATTTAGGAATACGTTTCAAAGAATGTAAATAAAATCCAAATCCCAATTTACTCATCATTTTAGTTGGCAAGAAAAGGACTTTTGCTCACAAAAGCTAAAATTGCAATTTTAGGAACTTTACACCTACTGGCCCCGCCTTTTGATAAAAAACATCTAAACAGATGACATCATCGTAAGTTTTCTAAGATCTTTCTGGTCAAGTAGACTTGGTTGTTTCCTACTACTAAATGTATAGGCAGTCTCTCCAGCCCGCTCTCTGTATTCCTCATGTGTTCTCCTCTTTGCCCTTTAGTATCCAGCAATGTGAAGCTTTGCTGTGCCTACAAATGAAAGATTCACTTTTTAGGAGAAGATGAGGCAGATGATATTTGAGGATTTGTCAATTTATATTCCTTTGTTTAAGAAGCGGCCTATCTATCCAATGCTTGCCGCAGCCTGCATTCATGTGTTACAATAAAATAACTCACTTCCATATTACTGGGTCCACTGTCTCCCGAGCCTCATAAAAAAGCACTTACATGGATTTTTGCACAATTAATTTTGAATCTCTTACAAAATAGACTATGCACTAATCAATACCAGCCATGTGCTGCATAAATCTAATAAAGCATGGGTTTAACCTCCAGAGAACATGTGCAGCTCAAAAATAAAGCAGGGATGAAATGGAGGGATGCATTCCTCACATTGGTCTATGCATTATTCAAGATACACATGATGCTCCTTTGCCTAGTATTTCTTGGTTTAAGAGGAATCTGCTCGATTCTAGATAATAATGAAAAAAAAAATTAAAAAAGATTAGATATAGGAAGATTTGGGTTTATTAGATTTTTTTTTAATATAGTGTACATAGAATATTCTATCATACCATCTTACTTATAGGTAATATTATTTAAAAAGACGTATTCCAGGCATTTATTATCCTCAAGATAAGTCATCAGTAGTTGATTGGTGGGAGTTCACTGCTCGGGATCCCCACTGAACCGCTGTCAGTGTGGCTGAACCAAACGTACACATTGGGGTCCGGGCAGGAAATGTAACAGATAGAAAGCAAATCTCCCATTGATTTCAGTGGGAGTGAAACCTTCTATTGTACATCCGGCTCTGACCACCAATGCAGATGTCTAACAGCAGGCAGGAATCAGATGATTGGTAGGGATTCTGAGTGGCGGACACCCGATAATCAACTATTGATGACCTATTCTGAAGATAGGTCATCAATAATAAAGGTCACGAGTACCCCCTTAAAAAAGTAACACTTTTTTATTGGTTATTAATGGTGTTGAAAAGTTGGTTTTTTTTCCCACCAGGACATCTAAATTTGTGTTTTAAGTCATAAAATTGGGTTTTGCCGTCTGATATCTACCAGCGTATATTTTGTCAAGTTTTTCTCTGGGGAAATGTGAACAGGTTCGGATGAAGGGAGTACTGTATAGATGAAATAGTTAAGAAAGTAATCATAAGCAACCATTTTCAGCATCATGGAGGCATTGGAGCTCATTTATCAAAACGGTCTTAAAAAAAAAAAAAAAAAAAAATTATATATATAATAAATAAATCAAAAACTGGCTTTGCTGGTTGTCCATAGCAACCCATCACAGCTTTCATTTTATCAGAGCAGTTTCAGAAATTAAAGCTCATCACTGATTGGTTGCTATGAGCAACAAAGACATTTTTGATTAATACTGTAAATTCTAAACCACAGAAATCCGATACAATGAATAAAAATAAAGGAATTATCCACAATTATTGCTGTAATCATTTCTATTTCATACATTATAGAAAAATGTTACTTTTCCATGAGGAATTAAGTCACTAAAACAGAATTCCTCATGCAACCAATCACAGCCCAGCTTTCATTTTACTTCAGCAATATTAGAAATGAAAGCTGTGCTGTGATTGGTTGCCATGGAAAACAAACAATTTTGAAGGTTCAGCCAATTACAGCCAGCGCTGGATGCACCAATCACAGCCATTCATTGAATGGCTGCAATTGGTTCATTGAGCGCTGGCTCTGAAGAACAGTGGCAGGAACCCAGATGGCAACAACTAGGAGAGTATTGATTTTTTTATTTTTTTTTTAAGGTAGTTTAGTTAGTGCTTCCATTTAGCGCTGTCAAAAGCGTGGTACCAAGTTGTGCCACGTTTTCATTTCAATGGGCGACGCAGGGCTGAAAACAGCCAAAGATAGCACATGCATCGCTGTCAAAGCGCAGCGGTTTGACGCTTGTGTGAGCAGCCCCATTGAAATGAATGGGAGCCTTGTACAGCGTTTAGCGCAGCGCTGAAAGGGCAGCGTTAAATGCTGTACAAAAAGGTCTGTGTGAGGGAGGCAGCTTTCAAAAGAGAGAGTGTGGTGCCGGGCTACTTTTCATTGGCCACCCTGTATATAACCTCAAGTGAACAATTTCAACCAACTCTCCAACCCCATGTATAATTACTTGTATACTAGACATAAAACATATTAGTTTGTTAAAACTTGCTATAGTAAGCCCTGACCAAAAATCATAGGTCTAAATATGCTGCAATCGCATGGTCTTTAGGTGTCAACTGTGAGTCGATGGAGATGGCAGGCAAAAAAAACAAACAAAAAAAAAAAACGTGAACAAGTGGCTAGATGAAATCTATTTTTAAGGTGGACCTGGTATGAGAATAATCAGTTGATTAAAAAGAACTATTCTTAATAACCTGAGTAGATAAAATAGAAATAGTGAACAACCTGTGGAGAAAACTACTGAAGACCCAAAGAGACATCTGGACATTGAGAAGAAATCTTATTTATATGGTCATCTGCACAAAACATAGTCATAAATGACTGAATGAAGTGATAAAAGAGAGATGTGGAAAGAAAAGGTGTACGAGGTTGGCAACTTGGTCACCATTGACCGGTGTGTATACTAAATGGTTGGCGATTGCACAACATGACCATCCAAATATACAGATAAGGCGTAAATACGCGCCGGCGATTATACGGTGGACAAAGGGGATCGTTCTGGAATCATTTTTTGACCAAGATACGGCGGCGGCTCCCATGGACTCCTATGGGAGAAGGGGGAAAAAAAATAAAATAAAAGAAAGGGGGAGGCATTTTAGCAGCATGCAATGCTGCAAAAAGCTTACAGGTGCTTCTATGTAGGCATTCTGAGGATTTATGCTGAATGAGGGCTTTCCGGGGTGCAACATATTTTTTAGATAAAATCGTTGCACCCGACTGTGTGAATGGTCAAGAAAACTCTAATTAACTCGAGACTTGATCACGGCAAATACAATTTTACGGCGTAGATGAGAGAACGTAAAAAAAAAAAACAAACAAAAAAAAACAAAACGCATACGATCGTGTGAAAGAGCCCTAAGGCGAATATTTACCACAGCATGATCCATTCAAGCATCATGCTATGCGGGCCGTTTAATTTCATCATAGGCTGGATCTATTTGGGTAAGGATTCCATTTTCCCCAACTCCCATAATGGAGCAGGGAAATAGAATCCCACAACAGAAGCCAGGCCAGATGCAAATGTGGCCTTAACCATTGTATAATAAGCTTTAGGGAGAGGTTACAAATAGGATATCACATCCCATTTACATCCGGCAAAGCTGTGTGTCATCCAGTAGAGACACTCCGGTTGCACAGCACTTGCTTAAAATTCAACACATACAGTTAGCGTTTCCCAACCAAGATTTGTGAGCAGAGGTTCCCCAGAGGATAGCAGGAGTGGTCACTTTTACAGTAGACATGAGACAGATGTACAGGTTCCCCAAGAGGTGGAAACAATTAGTTGCCCCATGGTAATGCAGTTGGGAATCACTGCATAAAGTTAGTTTTAGAAAGGCTATAATTATTTAGGTACAACAAAAATAAATGGCCTTGGAAAAAAAAAAAAAAAAAAATTATATGAATCTTTGTAATGAAAATAACACAACAAACCAAAACTAAATTACTAAATCACATTTATTGTCTTACTTTTTGGGTGCTATATATATTTATTACAATGCAGGCCAAAGTTTATGAAATTCCTCATCCATTTACCAATGTTTCACAAGTAACTGATTTTCTGGCCTTTCCTTTGCCTCCTGTCGTCCTTTTGTTCCTCGATTTGTGCTGCCTGTGGACCACACACTGCTCTCCAAATGTCTCACAAATAATGGAATCCATACGGACAGAGGCCGAGAGCGGAGCGCTTCTCTGCCTAGTATGACTCGCTCATGCAAATATCTTCAATATGTTATCCCTGGATAACGCCGCGTGTCACTTTCACTTTACTTTACAAGCCGTACCAACCCATTGTTAACCTGTTTGGGAGCAAAGACTTCAGATGCTTATCAATACACACGATGCATGGACCTTCTCCGAACCTGTAAAGTTTATCTAAACAACTACTCACCGAGCTGCAATGTTAAAGGCGAACTACACTATTGCTGTAACATCAAAGAAGAGCGCCACCATTAGAACCACATAAAAAAAAAAAATTATATAGGAGAACTACGTCAATAGCAAACCCATATTTTAATGTGCTAATCGCAATTGTTTCCTTTATAAAACTTAATAACCTATGTTATACGAAATCAGACTAAGTGCCCCTTTAATTCGAACCGTTCATTTCTGTCTCCAAGACCTCTCCAGAGCAGCACCAGTCGTCTAGAACGCGCTACCCAAAACTATCCGGGCAATCACTGACACACAAAACTTCAGCGTCCTCCAAAACCGAACTCCTTCAGGGAGGCATACCATATCTCCTAAACCAAACCGTCTTTACTCGGCTTGATAACATGCTCCCTGTCCCCGCGGACTGCCATCCCTGCTAGCTGTAATCAACAGCCCCCGGCAGTCACTATACAGCCCAATTTGACCATTGTCTGTGTATAGCACCCCTCACCCTCCAACTCGCCATACCGTGCACATCTCCAGCCCCTTTACCTTCTGTATCACCCCATTATTTGTAGTATGTAGCTCGTTGGAACAGGACCCTCACCCCTACTGTTTCCATCAATTGATTACTAGATGTAATTGTGGTTTTGTTTTCATTCCCCGTCTTGTAAGCGCTATGGAAAATGTTAGCGCTATATAAAGATTATTATCAGCCAAAAGAAGCCTTTACGTTCCCCTTGGGTACCAAGGTCCTGGGCGATTGTGTTAGATCTAACTCTACAGCTACTTCCCAGTTTATCGTAACAAAAATTGGAGGCGACAACCGATATGACCCTAAATACAGCTTCTGTTGTCATTCAACTTTCCTAAAACTTTAGGGCCAGAAGTGTAATAGGAGGCAATCCTCCCACTCAATTTCAATTAAAAGTTTTTTCCTTTTCCAGCCCTGACCACCGATGACAACGCCCAACCTGCTGCACTGATAGGACGATCAGCATGGATCCACAGCAGTTGATCCCTGCCGATCAACTATGGATGACCTATCCTGAGCATGGTGTCAAAGTGTGATTGGTGCAAGTCTTACCTCAGTAACCCCCATTAATTTCTAGAATGAAGTGGTGGCAGTGCAAGGAAAGCACCATGCCACTTTGGTTTTCTTCATTCTCACCAGAGGCCACATAGTTCTCCCACTGTAGTCAATGGCTGACTATGAAGCAATCATGTTCTAGTGACTGGTGGGGCTCATATCAATCATATACTTATGTACTAACTTAGTGATACACTAGCAAGGTACTCGTTAAGTGCTGCTCGGGTACGGCTTACAATGTTCAAGCCATTCAGTCAAGGCAACACCTGTTCCGTATAGTATACATACAAGGCAGTGGACTTCATCTTCATGCTGTAAACGAAGACTTTATTGCATTGATCAATGGCACACATGCCTACTACATGTGATGCTTCAGCCATAAAATGCCTTTTTCAAGCCATATATAGCCCAATATTGTTTTGGATCCAACTGTAACCTCATGGACAATACATCTATATCTGAGTCACTCCTGTGCATAAATGAAGCTATTCAAGTAGCAAGTATAGATTAGGGAATTGCTAAAAAGTAGAGCCAATAGGTTTTTTAGCAGTGCAGCACATTTTCCAATCGATCAGTATAGTTAGTTTCGTCACATATTTTTGCTCCAATCACTTGCGATCAGCCAAATGAGTCAAACATTGGTGCCTCTTAAACAGAAATCTGGACATCTCTTTAGCTGCATGTGATTTTTTTTAAGGCCACAAATACTACTGTCCTACTTTCAGAGGCCAAAAGAGATAATTAATGCATATGGGATACTAATTTGCATTAGAAGAGTCTGCATTATTGAGTTCAATTAACTCCTGTACATCAGCATGCAGCAGTACAGTGATTGATGAGACTTGGCCCATTCTGCAGCTGAAACAGGTACAGGGTCTGAGAAGTGCAGTCAGCATTTATACTATCGCAGTCATTTCACTTCTTGATACCTGGAAGCAAATACAATTCAGTTTTTACCCAAGAGGGGTCATGTGACAATTTCAGCACCGACTCATTCAAGCTTGTGCCCCCAAAGAGCCATTGTATAGTCGGCACCCGCTACTTCAGCTCGGATGTTGTTTCAATGAATGGTGATGGCAAAGCGAAATATTTCAGATTCTATCAAAGAACTTGAACTTTTGCCTACATATTTGTAAATCTCATTAACAGTTTCTTTATTAGCAGCTTTATAAATCACAGCTGGCAATATCCACGTCTTCTGAAAATCCTCCCACATCAGTGCAGCGCTATTGTTTTGGTCGCTTCAAGAGGGAAATAACGTAATACATTTGTTTGCAAATTCACTTGATACAATAGTTAATATAATAGTTCCTCCTATCAGAAGATGATTGCAGGACGTCTTAGTACTGGAAGCTCCCCAGGTAGTGGATTAAGGCAGGGAACCTGCAATGCTGAGGTGGCCATACACTTAAGTTGTGCATCGGCCGAACCTGCCAATTTCGATGAGACAGGTCAAACATCAATTGTGTGTGGGATCCTCCTTACTTTTCCCCAGTGGCCGATGCACAGTAGACGTTCACCGCTCCACATTCATAACGCATGCATGCTTGGCCATTCATACATGTCTATGCGGGAGATAGCGGTATACTTAGCAGACCGCTAACTAATATGTGTATGGCCACCTTAAAAGGGTTTTTCCACTTCAATAACCTCCAAGCCACCAGCTGCAACACTGCCACCAATTTCACAATGTATTGTCCAACCCGTTTTTCTTTACCAACAGAGATCATACACCTGGTCACATGACCCTCCCAAAAGGTAGTTTTCCCAAGTTCATTCATTCAATTCTCTAGTACGGCTAGGGGAATGTACGCCTGACCAGATGGTCAGAAGCTGCAGCCATACTGTCATCAATGCGCATGTGGTTTATGAAACATTAGAAGGGCGAAAGTAGTGCTTAAATGGTAAGATAAAAGCACCGAGTCATGACGGACTCTGCGGGTGACGTCACATCGTGACATTTTCTCAACAGACTGCCATTCAACTCCCCCCCCCTCCCCTCAGAAGGACGCAAGGCGTAGTCAACCTACAGCCGGCTACCTGAACCACGTGGGGATTGAACCTACCACCTTCAGGTCATGAGCGAGAGCTTAAAGGGGTGGTCTCGCGAAACCAAGTGGGGTTATACACTTCCGTATGGCCATATTAATGCACTTTGTAATGTACATTGTGCATCAAATATGAGCCATACAGAAGTTATTCCACTTACCTGCTCCGTTGCTAGCGTCCTCGTCTCCATGGTTCCGTCTAAATTCGCTGGCAGCTTGCTTTTTTAGACGCGCTTGCGCAGTCCGGTCTTCTCCATTCAGCACGAGCCGCTTCAGTGTGCTCCCCGCTACAGCTCTTCTGCGCATGCGCAGACGAGCTGTCACTGCTCGGGAGCGCGCTGAAGCGGCCATTCTGCACCATCCTCTGTTAGAGGAAGGTGCAGAAACTGGAGCTGCCCAGCGGAGAAGACCAGCCCAGCCGCCCCGAGAAGCCTCCCAGGTAAGTGATGGGTCGGGGGGGGGCTGCCGCTGCGCCGGGCTGCGCCGGGGGGGGGGCTGCCGCTGCGCCGGGGGGGGCTGCCGCTGCGCCGGGGGAGCTAGCGCTAGGCCGGGGGGGCTGTCGCTGCGATGGGGGGGGCTGTCGCTGCGATGGGGGGGGCTGTCGCTAGGCCGGGGGGGGGGCTGTCGCTAGGCCGGGGGGGCTGTCGCTAGGCCGGGGGGGGCTGTCGCTGCGCCGGGGGAGCTAGCGCTAGGCCGGGGGGGGGCTGTCGCTGCGCCGGGGGAGCTAGCGCTGGGGAGCCGGGGGCTAGCGCCGGTTACCTGCTGTCTGGTCGGCGGCTGCGGGGCGTCTGGTCGGCGGCTGCGATGCGTCCGGTTGCCATGGAGACACAGCTGGCGGCGTCTCGGGAGCGCGCACGTCGGGCTGCAGCGAGCGACGGGGAAAGAGCCGGCGGCCATCTTGAGGAAACTTTTATAACTTGCTGAAACGCTGGAACGGTAAGTACGAACCAGCTAGAAATGTCATTTACAGGGGGGCTTTGTAATGTGTGTTTAATGGGGGGGACTGGGCAAAAAAAAAAATTAACTGCTTCCTCGAGACATCTCCTTTAAGACTGCATTTCTGTTGCCTTAACTCTCAACACCACATGAATACAGCACTACTGTTCATCGGCTAGGCTACTTTCACACCTGTGTTAGGGCTCAGTTCAGAATTTCCATCTCTCTGCTCAATTTGTGGAATAAGAATGGAAAAGAATAAAAGTTCACCCCCCCCCCCCCCCACCTCAGCTAATCAGAGCAATCGCTTGCTGGAGGCTGGGTATTCAAGCCACGTCATCAGCAAGAAATGCTCTGTTGGCGTTGAGGACTACATGGAAGCCTGCCGGAGCTCCGGCCAGCAGGAGGGACCCAGACGGCGACTGCTAGTTAAGTATAAGACACCCCCCCCTCCCCCTGAAAATAAAACCACGTGCCTCTTTTGGGGCAAAAATTATTAGAAAGGGTCTTCTTTTTGGGGAAGTGGTATATGCCTTTTGGCTGGATCCAGATAGCCATAATACAGTTGCATTTTACCATTCATTTTCTTGCTATATGAAATCCTTATTGTTATATTGAACCAGAGTTGGATCCCCATAGAACTCTATGATGATCGAAAATCAGTTCAGCTAAACCGCAGGGAGTCTAGGTTTTGTAGCCATAATTTGGCTAACTGAAAGTGGGCATTCTCTTCAGAAAAATAAAGCAAAAAACAGTGTCTATTGTAATGTGATGGATGTAGAGTCCATTATTATTTAAATGCCAAGAGACAGGTTTGAAATGTAGGTAAAAAAAAAAAAAAAAAAAGAGAAGAAAGGGGGCTTAACCCCCTGTAATTAATATAACATTTGAAACCGTTTAAAACTATGGGACAAATAAGTCGCTTGGTTCTCAAAGGGTTAAGTGCAGACCTCCCCAATTAGCTACTATCCTATTGGGGTGCATGAACATTGCTTTAAAGCAAACAGCCTCTTTAACAACCCACTACAGGTGAAATGGGGTATTAGATGGCAACCATTAAAATTAGTGGGCCAACACGTAGTACATGATGGCGTCGAGTCCTTTAGGGTGGGACCTCCATCTAAGACGTTAATATACCATAATAACTGAATTCTTTACAGGACAAAGTATGCAGAATGTAACATATTTGCGTATAGTACAAGGTTTTACCAACTCCACGCTAACAGACAGCAAAGTTTCACTTCCTCTATAGATATTGGATATCTGATAACTCCAAGGTAGAAGTTTAAACAAACCAAGATATATATATATTTTTTAAATACATTTCTTTCTTTTGAGACCGATCTGTAAAGAGTTAACCACACTCATGTCCATGATACCTATTGTATGGTTGATTAGCCATCTACATCATATTTATGATCTATATTGTAGAGGATAAAGGAAGAAGTCTTTATAGTTCCAGAAGAGAATATTTGCATAACTTCGCCTTTTTGTACCCAATGTCCATTAGTGGTTGCCTTAGGTTACTTTTACATGGGATGGCTGTCAGGCATCTAAGTGACCCTCCAGGCTTAGAGAAACAAAGATGGCAACACCAGTTTCTCCGACTGCCTGATAGACTAGTGATGCATACCAATGCAGTGTGTAAGGCACTACACCTGGTTTGACTAACCAGTGCTGATCACATGAGCAGTGCTCACTAGTCAGAGCCGCATGTGTGCATCAGGTAGTCAAAGACACTAATGTGCGCTAGTATGTATTGGTAGTCTAAGAAGCAGTTTGGCCATCTTAGTTTCTCCAGGACCGGAGGGTCGCATTAGGCCTCTTGCACACAGGCGGATTTGCATTGCAAAATCCAGAGCAGGATTCCGCCTCTGGATTCTGCGGCAAAGCCAGCCCATAGCATATTATGTGAAAACGCGATTTCCTGCCCAAGAGCAAAAAAAATCGAATGCGATTTTACGCTCGTTGGGGAGAACTCGCACCATGCTGCTATTTGGTGCAGACTACGCACGGCGGGGTTTCATTGAAGTCAATGGAAGCTGTCCGTCCTGTGGTCATTCTGCAGTCATTGCAGAATGGCCCGCAGGAGCAGAGTCATCGCCATAGCGACGGCATGGCGTCCTCTGTACTGCGCAGGTGCCGGACAGCGCTCTGGCCTACACATTCACCACAGAGGAGAAGACCGGCGAAGCGGTAAGTTGGGGGTCACCGGCCAGGCACCAGGTCGTACTCGCTGCGGGAATCCCGCATGCGGGTCCGACTCACCCGTGTGCAGGGGGCCTTAAGGTCCCAACAGTCATTCCAACTATTATTGCTCCTGTGCTTTCATACAGCAGCAACAGAGGTCGCTTCCAGTCACCTAGCTCCATTCAGAGTGAACAGGCAGTCGTTTATAGATCAATGACTGCCTGTTCACATGAGCCAATGGTCACTGGATTTTTATGCCTACATAAACAATAAGCAAACGAATCATCATTTGTCATTCAGCTGCTGGCAGAGTTTACTCTGAACGATTATCGTTTAGTTTTACACTATCGATCGATAAACTGAACAATACATTCTATGTAAAAGGGCCCTTCCACATATCTAAGGTGTTTTATCTCCTACTGTCACTGGTTTATCTGTACTGCGATCTAAACATTGAATAATCTCCTGGCCGAGGACAATTACACCTTCATATGATAACTGGAAGATTCTACTACAGAATAGGTTTACCAAGCCATAGGAGAATCACTGCAACCATTGTTCTAGAGGGGCATTGGCAAGCATCAACAAACATTTGCATCCCACAGTCTAAAAAAAAATATGTTAGACCGCCATAGCTTCACCAAGTGTCCACCGTAGTGGTTCCCAGTAGAATGTTGCATGAAAAAGGCTGTACCATACTGGATCTACAGTATGTGAAGGGAACTTAAAGCATATACAGTATTACATATTTATCATGCCTTGTCATTATAAGGAGTTGTACTGACTGAATCAAATTCACCCACTAGCATTTTTGGTCTTGCTAGTTTCTATTAAATTCACATTTTTTTCACTTCTTCGTGTGATGTAAGAGGTGTACATTATACTCTGTCCAATCAGATATATACCCCTGCTGCTCCGCCTTCCCTCTCACAGCATGCCATGCCACACACAGTGGGTGAAACTGCAGCTTCATCTCCCTCCTATCCCCTGTATTTTGTGTTAAAAAATATTTCAATTTTAGTGTAAGACCAAAGAGATTTCTATGTATTGACAGAACCTCTGCAGAACATTTATAATTGATTAAACAAAAACAACAACAAAAAAAACTTAATATTTATGCTTTATGAAGAATTGTCAAACTAATAACTATAAATAAAAAGAGCAAAAGATAATAACATTTTTGATTGCAATCATAAATTAATCCAGTTGCAAGCTTGATAGGATTTGGCTAATATACTAGAAGAGGTTGTCCCACAAAAGACATTAAGCAACTATCCACAGAAGAGGTGATAAATGCCTTATTACTGGGGGCCTCACTGCCCGGGCCCCAACGATCAATAGAACTGCCGAAAAGGTCCTGAGTCCTCTGTTTCCCCACACAGTATAAGGGTGCGGGCAGACGAGCGCATAAACGGCGCGTTTTTGCGACCAAACGTATATACGTGACCATCTGAGGCAATGGTTTCGAATGTATTCGTTCACATGGGCGATTTTACGGCGCGTAAAAACGGCAATTCGAAAAAAACGGAACATATGCGACCGAAATACGCGCCAACGCATATTCGATCGCCGAAAAGACCGTTTGCAAAGTAGGAACAAATGAAAATACGCTTTCTAGCTCTGGTCGTGATCGGTGAAAAACGATCGCTCGGGCGATTATACGTTGCGCTCGTGCGAACGTAAATACGCCTACGCTCGTCTGCCCGCACCCTAAATGCACTGATGAGTTTGAATGAAGCGATGGTCACACATGCCCAATACCATTCCAATTAGTGTCAAAGGGGCTGATGGAAACAGACAAGTATACAGCACTCGTTTCCATTGGCCCCACAGGTAATCCCAGCTCCACTGAAATGCCTTCTCATTGTAGACAGGCCAGAAAGTTCTGTTGTGGGACAGTCCTTTAATATTTACTTGTGGAATAACCTCTTTAAAGAAGACCTGTCTAGGGATAGAATCCGCTGAGGCTGGTGGCATGGCTCTGCTGACTCCATCCCTGTTTCTCCGTACGCTCCATCCTTCCCCTGGGTGGGTGGCTCTTAGGTCCAGTTCCAGTAGTTCTCAATGTGTCAAGTGGGTGGTCCCCACTGCTGACTCTCAATGGGCGACAGTGAACTTAATTGGCAGTCCAACATCACCCATCAAGAGTGAGTGATGGGTACTGCCCACTTGAGCATTAGGAGTCCTAGGAGACAGACCTAAGAAGAGTCTGTTTGAGCAAAGGAAGAGGATTATGAGGGGGAAAAAAGGGAATAGAGTCAGCGTAGTCATGGCTGCAGAGCCATGCAGCAAACTTTACTAATTCTATCCCATGACAGGTCTGAGTTAATTCAGACTTACCCATGTTTGTATCACAAGATTATTATATATATATTTCCTCCACTTAAAATCATTCTGTTCTGTATGTATTGGCAATTAAACTTGGCACGCATTAATTTCTTAAAATGCTTGTACCTTCCAATCTGAGCTGCAGTGTAAAGCATAGGGAACAGATCAGCAAATTGAACCTGTGTGTTGTAAGAAGTATAGTTCTCAAATATACTGCAGTTATTAGTTATAGCGGAGGTGATCTGCAGAGTGACCAGCAGCCACCAAACTCAAAAGTGTAAATAGCAGATATTGCTTATAGTTAGTGACTTCCATATAAAGAAAAAAGTAACCTCTGCTTAAACTATTGAGCTGGAATCGTAGGTGTAGTTTTAGGGGGTGTAGATGTAGCAGCCATATCTGGAACCTGGGGGCATAGGTTCTTTTACCACAGAAGACACCTGTGACATATAAATTGTACCGTAGGCAGTGGGACCCAGTTACATGTTTTGCATTGGGGTCCAGGAGATTGATGTTCCGTCTGCCTGGAATATCTGGAAAAATGCACATTTATTGTATATCCTTACATTAAGGCTACGTCTTTGCGGATTACTTAAACTACAGTGCTATCTCGAAATTCACAGAGAAAAGAAAGTATCACCTTCCATTAAGAACAACAAGACGTAATTATACTTCAGCCTCAATTAAGACGCCGGGGTGAACAATGCACAGCAGTTAATCTATGTTTTACATATAACCGTTTCTAAGGGCAGGAAGAAACAATCACATAATCCTGACCCCGAGGCCTAAAGCGAAAAGAATTCATGTCCTCTAGGTGGAGATTACATAAAGGTAATTTAGTGGATTTTTCCATTCTTCTTTGACGTTTTTTGTGGTTCTGTTTTTTGTTTTTTTCCTTTCTTGTGAAAAGTGTTTTTTTTCCTATTTTCTTTTATTTAGAATAGGATGCTAAAACATCGAAGTCAAAGTTAGGAATGTCAAGCCAAGAGGAGGCGCTTTCCCAACAGGTTTGCACAAGTTACGATAAATCTTTAAAGAGACTCACAGGCCTATCAGAGGGCAGGCTTTACAGTTACAAGGAAACAATAGAACATGTACAGAACAAATGTGCGATCAAGAGCAGAAATCCTATAATCTGTCTAAAATACCTGCTCTACAGACACCGCCAAGTTAAAAGCACACTTGTTCTGACAAAAATCGCTATTTGTGAATTCCTCCCATTTCATAATCACTTAATCTTTTTTTTTATGTACTGGCATATCTTTGAGGCATCCAGAGTTCTTAAAAGAAGGCGTAGGGATGCTTGTTACGCTTTTCAGCTGTTTGCCCACAGAATAATATTTTTCTGTTCGTGTGAGGGGGTTTTTAGTTGGAAAGATTTTGTCGTATCCAAAATGTTATTACACTTTAGGTTTTCTTTTTAAGTTCGGCCATTCCCAAAAAAAGTCCCATTGTGCAAATGCTTTAAACAAGAAAAGATTTGTCAATTCCAAGTTAAAGAGTACAGGATTAGAAAAACATGACTGCTTTTGTTCCAGTAACAGCGTCACAGCTGTCCATGGATTGTGTATGGTATTGCAACACAGCTCAGTTGAAGTGAATGGGCAACTCTTGCCAATCCAGCCCACCGCCCCCCAGACTGCCTCTGTTCCGATGTGGCAATCCCCTGCAGTCCGACAGCTATACTGTACCCCAGCTATACTGATGAAGAGGTTCTGTACCTCGAAATGGGTTTGCTTGATTAAACCTAATAAAAGAGAAGTCGGTCACCTATTTGCAGACCTGCCGCTTCTATTTCATCTCATGGAAGGTTGCACCATTCCACCAGGTTTTTGCTTATCCACTCCAACACACAAACCGTGGATAATTGTGGCACCGTCTTAGGAAGAAAACAGTCATGTTTTATTAAACCATTACAACTTCTTTAACTATATATGCGGAAATTTAGATGAGGACTATAAATCCTAATGCACATGGGTGTAGAATAACTCCACACAACCTCTAAATTCCATAAAGCAGTGCTACGGTGCTGTAATCTCTATATGCCCCTGATGTAATACCAAGGAGTACTGACAAGGATTGTGGCATGCTCCATTGCAGCCAGTATAACAGGATTATACCGTTATGCAGGGGCAGATATGGTGGCACATGGATTGACTACGTTACAGCATAACATAAATCCACATGTTCTATTCATTGCAGAAATTTGCTCTATGAGGAACCTGAACAGTGAGGTCATAAATATATGTGATGTCATCTTCCCAAGTCCAAAACAGGATGCTATGTTCGTGAACACAATCATGGACTCAACTGCTAACCATCAATCCAAAAGATTGCTTGTTAGGTTATAAAGTTATACAACCTAGAAGATCAAGACATAGAGAACCCCTATATAACATTGCATAAAACATGCCGATCGGGAGGACAGAAACAGAGGAGCGGATTGGGCTACGTTGTTTCCATAGAAGTCAATGGATGCTAAGCAAGCAGTGCAGCACAGCAAGCTGCAGCGTTTCCATACCTCAGGAACTGCTAAAACTACATGGCTTGCTGTGCTGTTTGTATTACTCCCATTGACTTCTATGGGAGTTACAGAAACATTGCAGCTCAGCTGCAGGTACTGTAGCAGGTAGCAAACTTTAAATTGACATTTAGCACAACAAAAGCAATAAAAATGTCAAGTTAAAGATTTTTTTTTTTTTAAACCTACTGTTTAAGTGGAAAAATGTAATATAAAATAAATAAGACCTTCTCACCATACCTGAGCCCTTGCTACTCCCCTTCTGATAGTGTCAATTGTTCTGCGGCTCTCCACGTCCTGCTGCAGCAGCAAGGACATCCAAACAATGGGACTTGTACCCGCCCCCCCCCCCCCCCCCCCGCTGCTAATCCCTAGCCGAAGTGACTGGCTGCAGAGATCACGATCATCACTGCAGTATGAAGCTGAGAGCAATGAGGGACTAGGCACCTGCAAGAGGATTGGGAATGGGAAGTATGCAGGTTTTTTAAAAAATTAAATAAAAAATTGGGGGTGGGGGACTGGTAACCCCTTTAAAGTTTGCTTCAACTGTATTTAATGCATTAAAGGGGTTTTCTAGGAAAATGCTGTCTGCCTGCAATGAACAGGGGTCGGAGTGGAAGCTGCTCATCAGTTGCAAGCGCAAGCCACTATGCCAGGGTTGGAGCAACAACTTCTGCTCTGACCCTTGTGTACTGTGGTGCCAACAGTGGGCGCCAGATCAGTTGAACCGGTGGGGTTCCAAGCAGTAGACCCCAACTGATTAACTATTGATGATCTATCTGGAGGATAGGTCCTCTATAGTATTTTCCTGGAAGATTTTCTTTATCTGACAATTGCAGGTGCCTCATTCACAGCCCTCCCAATTGTGAATTACATATGTACCGCCACTACAAATACAAACACTATATACCATGTAGACTGTACCGAGAACCAGACCTCCCAGTCTTAAGTGAAATGACTCTGCTCTTTCATCGATTGTATATACCTTGCAGTTTGCCATTTATCTCATCTAGCTTGACTAGACTTCCCAGCTACACAACATTAAGATGAACATTTCTCCCCTGAGAGTTGCTATATTACATACATGAAAAAAACTGCAAGCTCAGCATGTGTTTATGGGAAATATTCTGAAGCAAATAATACCACCACAGTATCCTGTGAGTCACCAGCCGTCCACCATCATCAGCACACATTAGGGACCCGCCAGGCAGGCTGACCGCAGTGACGGGAAGCAGACGGAACTGCAACACAATCAGTGCAGAACTGATGCAATGGTGTGTATTTATATTAAATCTGCATGGCAGGCATTAAAAGTGATGATCCACGTTATAGTCACCCAGCAGAATGGGTGACCTGAGGCCATGGAACGACGGATAGAGTTTTGGTTAATACTGCTGACAGGTCTAAACTTTTCGAAAATCGTTTTAAACTTTGTGCTGTATATGTTGTAACAATTTGATGCGCTGCATACACACTCAGAAAAACCTGTATGACTGCAAAAATTTAAAATATATATGACTTTTTAGATTACTACATTAATAGGCTCCTACTAGACAGGAAGGGGGTATTGCTGTTCATACAGTGCAACAGCTCTCCCTAGAGTATGGCATGAATCTTGTTACTCACCAGAGTAGACCTGGCTGTTCGCCAGCAAAAATAGAACATCGGCGACCGAAAACGGTGACTGATTTTATTCAGCATGTGAAAAGATAGGTCTTGTCCTAGCTTTGGCCGAGAAACGGTGGAAGCTCCCATAGACTTCTATGAGAGTTGTACAAGAAAAAAAAAAAAAGAGGGGGGGGGGGGGCACGTCTAATGTGATTGGAGCAATAATTAGTGACTCTAAGGTGACCAATGCATTAGTTACTGCAGATTAATTTCACTGGCTGCAGTTATTTATTTATTGGCCCTTAATGGAATGGTATTTTCAATGGAAAAATTGGAAAATTGCTCCATATCAAAGCATCTTTTCCCTACTGATGATCGATTTGATATCATGACTTTCAACGGACCTCTGCCGAATATTTGTAATTATGGACACCGGCACAATGTAGAAATTCAACAAACTTACAATAGCTGGAAAATCAATGTTAAGGCCGGTTTCACACGAGCAGATTTGAATTGCAGATTCCATGTCCGCGCGTATGATATGCGGTTGTACATGGGCATTGAATTGCATGGACCTTTGCCGGTCCGCTCACACTTGCGAGTAGCAATTGTGTATTCTGCGAGCGCAAGAAAAATCGCAACATGCTGTATTTTACCACGGATTCCGTGTATATGAGCTCCATTGATCTCTAGAAATGCTTTTGTTCCGCAGTGCATATGTAATTAACATTGCGTATAAATGCGGATTCGCTCGTAAGTTGCTAGGAGACCAGATACAAATGGTATAAAGAAAGCAGGAATTTGTGGACAGACAATGCAGGACAGAGTCTGGGGAGCAACACACCATCCAGACTGTCTGCAACGTCCCCTTGTTCTCCTGGTCTCCTCCTCCAGAAAAAAAAAATTTTTTAATTTTTTTTTTTTTAATGGTTTATACTATTTCCAAAATAAGTAGTATAAACCAGCCAAGCCAAGAGTGCAGTATCCTATTCTGAAGGTTCTCAGAACAGCTCACCACGACAGCACAAGAGCATGGCGTTTCCCCAACTTTATGATGTCATTCCCTACTTGCAATCTTTCTTCCATGGGGACGATACGCGTCCATCTGCATGGAAAACCGCACACATACGCGGCCATTCAAAATTCATTTCCTTGGTCATTCGCAAATATTTTGCTGCGGATACCCACACACATAGTCCAACCCGCTCGTGTGAGCCTGGCCTTAATGTCAGAATTACATTATTAAAGCAACACTATGGGCAAAGCGGATACATTGTGTTATGCCTAGTGCAGAGTCTGAGAGGGCGGAGCATGGCACTACTATTGTGTCATGCTCCACCTCCGAAGACTTGACACAGTGGATCAATCCTGTCCAGAGAGTGTTACTTTAAAACTATGATTGATGCAAACTTTTCGGCTTATGGAAAAAGAAAACACCCGGTAAATGATTTTTTTTATAAAACACCAACCAAGATAATGACAGTAACAAGGTATAAGTGCCAGAACCCTGATTCACTGCTCTTAGCCGTCCGTCAGTCACTTTGATCCTGAAATCACCTACAGGGAGCAAAGATGGGTGGATATATAGATACTTTTTATAAATAATAGAAACTTTTCCGAATGCTCCTGCATGCCATTGCTTGTACAGGAGAGCCTGCGCCATAATAAACAAAACTGGAGATTAGACATGATAGAAACTCCTCTCTTACCTTGCTTGCACTGAAGCTCTTGACCTGAGTTTTTACGAGTCCAACACTCAAGAAACTTCAAAAGTTGTTACTTACATGTGATGTGTGAGGGAATTGTAGGGACACCTGTGGTCTTCACTACTCCCCCATTCGCAGTAAAGTATTTATCCATCCCTGGTTTATGTATTCTGCATACGATAGTTACACACTGGAAACTTTTTAAATGGTTTTTCATATGTCTATAGAGGTTGTCTAGTTTTAACCCATTGATGGCCTACTTCAGCATAGGACATCCATAGTAGATCACTGGGAGTTTGCTACCCAAGAGTCCCGCTGATCACCTGTTTGCTGGACTGGTGTACTTGTGCATGAAGCAAATTTCTAAAGGAGGCAGACAGCCCCGTTCCGACTACCGTGGCAGGGCTCGGTATTGCAGGCATTGAAGTGAATGGGAACTTTGCTGTAATACCAAGCCTGGCCACTGCACTGTGAATAAAGATGTACGCTTCCTGCAGGAATCAGTTCCATGGACAAGTGCAATGGCCCAGCAATGAGTTGAGCAAGAAGGGGGAGACCTTTGGTGGTAAATATCAATAATTAAAGCTGGACAACCCCTTTAAGTGTATGCCTAGCTGATATGAATTTTGTCTACAACTACAAGCCTAGAAAGACGGCTCCATGGAGCTCTGATGCAATAGTTCTTACACCTCAGGTAAAAAGCAAGTGCAAATTCACCAATAAAGTTGGTAACCGATGACATTCACTACAAGTACCAGTATACTCTCAATGTTGTGACTCAAGGAGAACAAAGCAATCAACCACTGATGACTTTTACTCTTCAGTAGGAACTGATGGAGAGCTAACTTGAAGCTACTGCTCTCCCCAATTCAAAATCTGTAACAAGACCCCCAACTACCATGTGCCATTTATAATACTGGTGTGTTATATATTTGGGCCCCGTGAAACATCAGGGCCTGGGTGTGATTACTTCCTCTGCTTTCACTCTAGTTACACCACTAATTTGAAGTCAGATCCTAAGGAAGAAGTCAATTGGGCATCAACCCAATGTTCAACAAGACCAAAAAGTGCCAAAAAGGGGCAAAATTTACTGGGTTTCAATCAATCTGACTTGCGTTAAAGTTCCCCTACAGACTGTTACTCAGCTTTCCCAGACTCCTCAATGGTGACTCTACTTAGACATACAGACATACGTTGCTCACTCCTGTATGGCTGCACCATGAGAAAAAAATAGATGATCCCAGACACTAGAAAAAGTGAGCAGCCACTCTGTGGTAGTCATATGTTGCAAAAAAGCTATACCTGAATGTAACGTAAGAACTTGTATAAAATGCATTTAAGTGTAATAAAACCCAGTATGCACCTTATATATTCCATGCCTCGAAGGAAAATACAACTACGCATAACTGACTGCTATACAGAGCACAGAGGAGAAAGACTGCAGTGACTGCACACATCTGATGGCATCCACGTGAGTGCTCGTCCCAACATTTAGAGGGCATCAGGAACAGCCGAGTAAAATCAAAATGGCAGTTCTGTTAAGATCCTATGTATAGATCTACTTTAATTAAATCTGCAATGTTCTGCAGTGGAAGAGACTGAGGAGGCAGAGAGAGGAGTGGTGCCCGGTGTCAGAATGCCAGGCTTTGTAAGCACATTTCTCTATGTGGATGGGAGATGCAGCATTAAAACATTTTCTGTGCCCTGCGTCAGTAGATGGAGGTCACCTCCTCTCTTGACTTTGCCATTCTGCATGCGCCTAGGTTTTGTTCTTACTTTTTTTTTTAATGCTGTGCATGGAACGGTTCTGCTGATGCTAGAGGTACGCCCACTGGATAAAGAGTTACTGGATATAAAAGGACTACATCTGCCCTGCACTATGCCAGACTGCATTATAACATGCCACTCACATTATCACCTGCATAGGTGCATCTCACCCCACAGGATGGGTGTAATACCTGAACCACTAATGGGAAGAAAGACTCAAGATGCTGAAAGAATGACTGGAGACTAAATGACTCAAGGCTGTGTTTACATGTGATGACAGCCCCTTCAATTAGACAGACGTCTAGATATTTAATGATCCCAACATCAGTCTGGAGTTCTGTATTCACATGTGGGATAAGGAAATTGCTACACAGTATATACTTAGTATTAATCCTAATGGTGTTTTCTTATTATTATTATAGCATATTCGATATATTATATCCAGTCATCAGGACCATTATATATGTTAATTTCTTATCTGACATTTCCCATCCAAAAGAGGCCCCACCAAGGGTGGACTGGCCAGTGCCTGAAAACTGGTCATGGTCAAAGTGGGCCCACAATACTCTGTAAAACTCCTTGCAAAAATCAGATATATCATATAAATGAGTGTACTACTGCTCCACATAGACATCATGCACATGGCAGAACTAGTTAATAGTGGTTGGTAAGGGGTCCATGATATTTAGTGCCCTGGGGATCACTCCTGGTCAATCCCTGCCACCTACCCACACATAGTGAGGGGCACAGCAATACTTTATATACTTCTTAAAGGGGTTGTCCCGAGGCAGCAAGTGGGTCTGTACACTTCTGCATGGCCATAATAATGCACTTTGTAATGTACATTGTGCATTAATTATGAGCCATGCAGAAGTTATAAAAAGTTTTATACTTACCTGCTCCGTTGCTAGCGTCCTGGTCTCCATGGTGCCGACTAATTTTCGCCCTCCGATGGCCAAATTAGCCGCGCTTGCGCAGTCCGGGTCTTCTGCAGTCTTCTATGGGGCTCCGTGTAGCTCCGTGTAGCTCCGCCCCGTCACGTGCCGATTCCAGCCAATCAGGAGGCTGGAATCGGCAGTGGACCGCACAGAAGAGCTGCGGTCCACGGAGGAAGAGGCCATCTTCAGCGGTGAGTAGAGAAGTCACCGGAGCGCGGGGATTCAGGTAAGCGCTCCGGTGAGCTTTCTTTACCTCCCTGCATCGGGGTTGTCTCGCGCCGAACGGGGGGGGGGTTGAAAAAAAAAAAAACCCGTTTCGGCGCGGGACAACCCCTTTAAGTATTATCTATGATGTTAAATAGTCTTATATGAAAAAAAAAGTATAACAGTGGTGATACCTTTATTGGCTAACCAGGAAAATTACACATGCAAGCTTTTTAGGCTAAAAGGCCTCTTCATCTGGCTGGTGTGGATATTGGCCTAATGAGGAGGCCTGGTAGCCTCAAAAGCTTGCATATATGAGTTTACTGGTTAGTCAATAAATAGGTATCACTTCTAGAATTCTTTTGTATTTCTTATACAAGAGTATTTACCGTCATGGAGTTCTCTGGTTAACAAGGTACCACACTAGTTTTGCTCTACATCTTAAGTATTACAAGAGTTACGAAAGAATAAAACAGATATTGAAGTCAATATAACGATGGGCGGCATGAACCCGGGATAGGGATGCCTGTTGCCCTAATGGGTGTTTTATTCTGAAACGCTGCAGCACTTTAGAATAAATACACTTTTGAAGTTTGCCCCAGAGCTGAACTCATTCGAGTCATGTGGGTGGGAGAGCGCCAGCCTCTTCCCACCCGCTGCATGAAGACTGACAGCTCTTCTCCATGCTTGTGTAAGGGGAGAGAGCCTTCACTCTGCATGCAGCAGGCGGGGAGATGGCGGCGCGGCCCGCCCCTGTGACTCGGAATTAAGTTCTAAGTCAGACTTCAAAGTGTATTTATTCTGAAATGCTGCGGACTTTCAGAATAAAACACCCACAGGGCCAACGAGCTTCCCTGTCCCAGGTTCATGCTAGCCATGATTCAGGTAGCATGAACTAAATGATGGAATCCCTTTAAAGATCCCTATTCACTAGCACAGCTAACACCATGGGCGTAACTATAAGGGATGCAGGGGATGTGGTTGCACCTGGGCCCAGGAGCATTAGGGGGCCCATCAGCCCTCTCTTCTCCATATAGGGAGCCTAGTACTATGCATAAAGCATTAAACTTGGGGGCCCGGTATAGCTTTTGTATCGGGCCCAGAAGCTTCAAGTTACGCCTCTGGCTAACACCAATGTCCTGCGTGAACCAGACCACTAGGGCAAAGGCTCTCCTATTCCATCAATGTCTGTCTGTAGACTAAGCTACAAGACTAGGTGCGTCGGGTGATCATAGATAGATCATGACTTGGTGCAGGTTCTACATGTACTAGGACCAATGGGAGTCAATATGATGAAGTTTCCCCTCCGATCACATCTTACCCACTTATACCATAGAGATCAGATAGAATTTTCATGAATCAGATGTGATCACTATAACATTACAATTATTACTAGGATATAATATTCTCACACTGTAGCAATTAAAGGGAAGGGTCACGGGGCGGAATTCGACAACATATATAGCCTTTAACCCTTCAGTATAAACACAACCATATTTATTGTATCCATTATTAATTAGTATCCGCTCATAGCCACAAGCATGCAGCCAATGGTCTCCATGTTATTAATTAGTTGTGACATGATGAGGCACTCAGGATTTTCACAGTGACAATTACTTAAACCAATTAGCACCAATACACATGTAAAACAAGGGGAGATAAGGAGTAATCTTTCAAGTTGAAATGTAGATTTCCCATGCTCCAGGGTAAGAAAAAAAAAAAGTCACAAGAATGCAACACTCTACAGCAAACTTCACAGGTTCAAATCCCGGCTGTCACTGAAAGACTGCAGCAAATACATATTAATCAAATGATAAAGAAATCCCAGGCGTGTGGAGAAGAAGGAAATTCTCACCCACGTGGTCATATTATAACATTCCTATAATATACAGGCCACTGTGCCTTTTAGGATGCGTGCTCCAAAGTTAACACATTCAATGCTGAATTTGAAAGCTGCTGAAAGACAAATAAGCTGAAGGATCCCCTTAAAGCTGAACAGTCCTAATAGAAGAGCGCACACACCTGATTGGGGGTGGAAGTGGGGTGCAATATATATATTTTTTATTTATAAGTGTGCAATCACACATACAGGCTTTGTTCAGGTTTATTGATATAGTTTTTGAAGTCTAAACCAGGGCTGGATCCAAAAAAAGAGAAGTTGTATCCATCCTTTATTTTTTTCCCCTCTCCTTTTATGATCGTCACCTGGTTTTGGCATCAAAAGCCTTATCAATAAACCTGAACAAAACCTGCACGTGTGAACGCATCCTAATCCAAAACATCATATTTGTACAAGAATTGAGTATTAACATTTCCACATATAGGAAGCCTCAACCTATTGATTTGAAACGTTCCGATAATAATGACTGAAGAGCGCTGGGATGGGGAACATTTTTCTTCTAGATTTCAGTCGTTCTGAGTCACTTTCTCAGCAAAGACAACTTCAAACTACTGGTTTAAAATTATCCGTGAAAAGCTAATTCAACATCGCTTTACGCCATAAAACCGCTAAGTGATGACGTAAAATCTAAGGTGCTAAAAAATTTTTAATGCTATTACAGAGACCTTTATACAGAATGAGTATCAAAATTTTGTTGCTCATTACATGTCGATCTGTTGAATCATGAATGGTTAAATAACACAGTTCTGGAATTTTCTGAAGATGATGACACCCTACGTTGTAGATCAGTAAAAATAACTGAATTTTTTTTTAATTTTTTTTTTTATACAGAAGTCCTTACATGTATAACGAGCTTATAGGAGGGAAATAGCTCTTTTAAGAACATAAAAACTTCCTTGATTAATGTCATTGTTATGTACACAGTAGTTCCCGGAAACGAACATGTTAATAAATGTCCTGTCAATTCCAAGCACAGGGAAATTGAGCGATTCCCGTAGTGTCTGTAGTAGCGCCGCACATGCCGCTCTTTCCTGCCCCACGTGTAGGGGAAGCCGGCGGTACTTAGGACCCGACGGCGGCCTGGCCCACACATACTAGACACCTGCTGGAGGCGTGGAGCTGCAGTCCATGCTCTTCTCCCCAATGTACCCTGTGCTGCACACACCTCACTGCATCATGCCTGAGCCTAATGGGGTGGGACAGCTACGTGCATGGTGGATCACCCATGGGGAGATCTGCTGCCACTGGAGAAAAGTAAGTAAAGGGCTACGTGCAATCCTTGGATCCCCCATCACTCGGGATAGCGCTGATCCCATCACAATACAGCCCTGATCACACCACAAGCGGTACAGCCTGCAAGTACTGTACTTTCCATGTGCAATCACTGCTGCAATGTATGTATGCACCCACCTCCATCTGCTACTCCCATCATCCAGAGGTCCTCATACTGGTGCTATGAAGAGCATCCACCTGCATTGTTGTAATTGATCCTCTAGAATTATTAAAGCACCCTGACATGTGGATGAATAAGAACTCTACACACAGCTAAAGCAGCTGTAAATAGTTTTTTTTGTTAATCTCCTTCCAAGCTGCAACATATATAGCAAACTTGCAGCAATGCAGAAGAACAATGTCCCAGTAAGGGTTAAATGGTAGGAGTAAGGGGGGGGGGGGGGTTTGCTATGCGCCCTCCAGTCTCCAGCTCTTCTTAATGCTGAGTCACAAATAGCACCCTATAGAAGTAAAAGCCAATGGTATGCTCTTTAAAATTAGTCCAGTCTATGGATTTCTTCATGCATCCTGCACTAGGAATTTGAGGGGGGAAGCAAATGGCAACACACATTTGTGCTTTCTATATTATCACCCTGCACCACACCTCTCTAAATAGCACGGATCAATAATAGCCGGGAGGGGGGAGGGGGTGCACACTGGCCTACTATAGAGCCTAAGCCATCCATTTACATTATGACAAGTCCTGACAACTACTTGCAATACCCATAGTGCCAACACATACCGCAGCAAAGTAACAGGCATGCAGAATACAACTTTACAACATGTAGTGCCCCCCCAAAAGTTACCTGCACTCCATTGCAACCTACCAAATCTATTGTGGTCCTGCCTTGTCCCCTGGATAGTCCCATTAGGAAATATCTCTAAATGGAATCCAGTCCTGCAGTAAAGCTGCCTCCTTCTTAGAATCCCCTTTAAGTGTTCCAAGTCAGTGACTGCAGAGCCTCTGGGTAGCCCCCCAGCCTCAGCCTGGCTCAGGTGGTCACTTAACAACATAGGGTTATTATCCACTGGCAGAACAGGTACACTTCCAAAAGATACAGCATCCTGAACAGCAAAATAGTTGCCAACTTCACCCAAGGGAGCCATCAAGCCTTGTGTTAGGTGCTGTAGAGACAGATGCAGAGAGGAAGAGCTCAGGTCAGGTGTATATATATGTATCTATATACACTGTATCCTCTGAATGACTCAGTGAGGGAGGGGGAAAGGATGCTGCCTCTTCAATCCATCAATAATACAAGATTGTGGGCTGAGAGGTTCAAGGTCAAACCTATGCAAGCAGCACTTGGAGCTCACCCACTAGTGACATATTGCTGTCCACACATCTTCAGCAGGCTCCTTCTCCTTGATCAGCCCATGCACTGGCAAGCAAGGGGGGAAGGTGGAGTTCCTCCATTGGGTAGAAGACCAGCAGTGCTCATGCCAACTTCTAGCAGCCTGGGATTTTTTTTTTCTTTTTAAGATGTCCAGGCTACGTCAGTATGTATGGATCCTGAGTCCAGGGAGGCTGGAGGATAATGCACTGCATGCATCAGGAGGAGAAATGCAGGGAAACTTTTCAGGTGCCAGCTGCAGGAGGGTGCATGGGCTGCCTGGGAACAGGTGTCTGTGCTGGGCACACAAGTGCTGCTGATCTCCAGCTCTGAGGAGGAGGCTGCTGCTCTAGCTTTTCCATCCAGCTCGCAGAGTGGCGCAGCAGCAGGCATTGGGCTGGGTTTAAGGTAGCCTTACTGCCTTCCTGCCAAGCCGCGTCCTCCCGGGTCCTACCGCCCGCCTGGTACTAGCGCCGGCTCACACACAGTCACTGCTCTGCGGCAGTGTATGGACAGCAGATGCAGTAGACACTGGAAAGCAATGCAGTAGAGAGAGGCATGACATGTGCTGACTGTGCACAGAGGAGGGAAGGAGAGTTCTCAGAAGGTGGCCAGGACTAGAATACATCCTTAAAACATGTTTAGATCTAGTAGGACTGCGTGTAGATGATAGATTATGTTAAATACATCGTGTCTTGTATCTTGTTACATTTTTGTGTATTATGGTTACTGTGTATTATAATATGTGTAATGATGACAAACACAGATTTTTGTCTAAAACATCTGTAGAAAATGTTTTATGATCATAAATTCTATTTTTTTTTCTGGCCTTTCTCAGTATATTTGTATTAAGATATCTTGCTAGATAGAAACCTGGAAATAATGGCAGAAAAAGTCCACATGGTCCTTCCAGTCTGCCCTTGTTATATTATTTCTCTTAGGCAAGCATATATTGGCTTTGTATTTGGTTCGCGTTTTGTGGACTGTTATATGGAGCTAATAGAAATCTCTATCTATTCACATGGCTGTACTTTACACAGCCGCTTTCTTTTTTTCTTTTTTTTTTTTTGCATATTTGCATCTATGGGGTACATACAGATCAGTATTAGCCCAGTAGAAAATGAAATATATGGTGGCAAATATTGAAACTAGCCTTAGGGCTTATTCACATAGACACACGTGCAAAATGTGTGCACGTAATACGCAGTGATTAGAACCTATTGATTTTAATGAGTTCTTTCACATGAGCACATTGCGTTTGCGCAAAAAAAAGCAGCATGTTCTATTTTCGTGCATATTGCGCACAAAAATGGCACACATTAAATTGTCTGTTGAAAACAATTGGAGCGTGTGTGTGTGTGTGTGTGTGTGTGTGTTTTGGGGGGGGTTGTTGTGCAAGCAAATATGCAAAGCGTGTGCACACAAAAATGAGTAAAATACGCGCAAAAATGCAATAATCATAGCACAAATACACAGTGCAATTGCGCATGCAAATACGCTTCCGCCCATGTGAAGCCAGCCTTAGGCTGTACTTGCATGGGTGAGAGCTGTAAGAAAATTGGACCGATGTGGCACTCAGAAAACTGCAATTTTTGTTTTTGGCCATTGAAATGCATTTTGGCTTTGAAACACACATTGCGTTGCCAGATATGCAATTTTCACACACACAAAAAAATTTGCGTGTTGTTCCAGTAGTTATAATGGAAAAAATGCACTGTACTCAGATGCTATATGTATGGCATGTGAGTGTTAGGGCTTATTCACACGAGCATAGGCGGTTTAATGTTTGCCCGCCAGCGCTGTAAAAACGCATGCACAAATCTGCCATTTGTGCGCCTGTTCAGATGGTCTGGGTTTGGCGCATATGTGCTGAGCCCATATTACCGTTGGGCAGGGGGAAGACAGCTTAGCTCTGCTAAACTGCCTCCCCCTTTCAGCCCCCTTCCTGGCTCTCAGCTAATGTGCTAAACTCCCACTCCCTCTTAGACCCTTGTTGGCTGCCAGCAATTGGAGGAAGCGAGGTGGGACCTTGGCAACTAGCTTCCACCCCCTCCCATTGCAAACAGCGGGCAAGGGGTGGAGAGGAGGAGGAGGAGGGAAGGGGGTTGGAGATTAGCAGACACGCTGCTAAACTCCCTCCCACCTCCCTTCTTCGGCAGCTCCCATAGGCTCCCATAGGAGTCTATAGGGACTTTTACACCATGGGAATACGCCTATATAAACTGATGCATTGTAAACCAATGCATCAGATGGGCAGCGTATATCGGCCGGGCATGAAAGCGCGATATACGCTCGTGTGAATAAGCCCTTATGCAGTTTTTTCCCCCCTCACCAGTAGGAAATAATGGGCAATAAGAGTCAAGCAAAAATAGGAATTGCTGCAATTTTTCTGTCTAACTCTTGGACCGAGAGAAAAATCATCCATCTGTATAAACCCATAGAAAATAATGGGTTCGTTATTCATACAAGTTCCATCCATATTGCATCATTTCCAAGTTATCATTTATTGATGATTTTCCAACCACATCAGCTGAATGTTTGTACCAAGCATTTACTACTCTTTCAGTAATATCATTTTTCTGCCGTTGCTTTTGATCCTACTGATTCCCCATTCCCCCACACGAGGTAATGACTACTTTGCCTGGACATCATCACAACTTATGGATATGAGAATGTTGTGAAAACATAGTGATTGTTGTGAGCTGATCATCTACTGGCAATCAGGGGGTTCCAGGTGCTTTACAGCGAATTATGGTTCATGGATTATCACATTGCGACCTAATAACAATATTAAAAAAAAGCACAATTGCAGCAAATGTTAACTTGACATTTTAACATGTTATAACTCAACCGCAGTGCTGAAAATCAAAACATCAAGAAGCGCCACTCATGTTAATGATCGCTACATCTGTTGTGGTTGTGTTTTTGTTTTCTCTTTAAATTCTAAAGGTCCCGTTTCCTCGTTTCTGACAGTTTTGCTACATTATCATTCCTCTTCGTCGGTAGTGCTTTATGTTGGAATGCATTATATATGTGTGCAACGTATTTAGCTATGGTCACACATTGTGGAGAAAATCTGCATATGGATTTTGGCGCAGATTTTCACCATGCAAGTCCCTCATTGCATTGCAATGAATACATTCCAGTGGGAAAACATATAGCATTTTCGTAACAAATGGAGCATCCCACGGATTTGAAAATACACTGTGGATTTTTTTTCCATTGTACATGCACACAGGTGTAAAGGAAAAAAAAAAAAAAAGTTGGTTGCACCTGAAATTCTTCTGCGCAACTCGGATTGGGGAGCACACGGACATCACGTTTGTGTTCTGTCAGGTGTGCGGGGGACCACAAATTGGCGTGTGCTTTTCTTGTCCAAAAATGGGACACGTTTTTGAACTTTTTAAATTTTTTAACTTTTTGTCTGAAAAGCCCCTTTGCATACACCCATTTGAATGGTGCAATTTCAGTCCAATGTTTGGACCAACTTTTCAGTCCTAAAATCGGGTGGGGGGAAAAAAGCGTGTACCTTAAGTGTATGGGGTTTGTTAACTCCTCATTCACTGACATTGTACTGTACACTGCTGTAGAATTATGTCTCACATTATACAACTGAAATTCCATAATGTGTGAACTCACCCTTAAAGGGGCTGTCATTTAAAAAAAAAACAGCATAGCATTTTTCTTTAGTTTTTTTTTTTTTCAAAAACCTGTGAATCGTGTCTGCAGACTTTACCTGGTAATGCAATTTAGCATAATTTACTAGAATAGGGCCAAACTGCAATACCATATAAAGTCTGTGGATAAAATAGCACTTTTCTTGGAAAATAAAAGTTTTTGTTTTAATGTGGACAACCCAAAGTGGTTGAATGACTGTTAGTAAAAAAGGGTCTGCTGTGCTTGCAGAAACAGTGACATGTCTGTCCATGGTGCAATACTAGAGACAGCCCCGTGGGCAGATGTGGTGCTGTTTCTGGGGAAAAAGAAGCAGCTCTTTTGCATGTCCCGGTCTAAACCCTTTAAAGACATACAATGCAGCTGGTGTTAGTGGAGTACAAGTTTTATCTGATGAGTGTTGTCACAAGTCAGTCATAGCCCACAGAAATCAATAGGCTCCTGAAAATATTAACACTGATTTTCCTATATGACTGAAGTTTTGCCACTTGCCAAAAGTATAACCAGACTTTGTAACTGTAAATTAAATTTCACTTTCAGTATGCTCATGATGTCAGGTATCTGCTGCATGCATGACGAATAGTTCTGTAAGATATCTTCTGCTTCTCAGATATGTGGAGGGACAAAGGTATCTAGCAGCAGGACACAGATGATTGTAGAATACAATAACCCATCAGAAGGAATATAAATGTTAATAGGAGAAACAGTGCCTCTAGTGGGCTATTTAGAGCATTGCAAGCATTGATTACAGACAGCTCTTCATAACTGTAATGTAGGAGGTTTTTTCTCTTTGCTGTAACATCTACCTCTGAATATGAGGAAGATACAAAGTCTCAGCACCACTTACAGCCGCACAGACAGCAGTGATGTCTTCTATGCAAGTAATGAATTATCAGTAACAATGGCTGAAAAGTACCTGAAAAACACAGTAATTAGAAGTCTGTAACTTTTTTTTTTTCTGTCTAGTTGTTAGGATTTATATCCGGGAAGGTTAGATAAGTAATACAACCTTTTTTTACAACAGGGATTGATTGCTACCCAGCTTTTCAGGTATCCTGAACATGCTGCATTCCATGAGCAATAGATGTTTTACTGTATAGGGCTCTAGTGAAGGTAAAAGATAACCCCTTTGCACAAAGTTACCTTACAAAAAAACAGAATGTGTCACTGGATGAACCCCTTTCACGTTTTGGACAAGAAGCATATCCTTACCTCAGGCTATGAGTAAGGACATACCGTCTTCCTGAAACAGTTAAGACGTTCGTGCAGTAACACCTTTTTGTTAAGTGAGTTCTTGCAAGATAATAGAGCTCTTATTTTGGAAACGCTGCCAGTTCTGGACATTTCTTCCTCCTTTGCATTGCGCTTGCACCCCAGGCTGCATTAGATGGATTTCCCAAGGAAGTTATAAACTGGATACAGAATTTCTTACCTGCTAAGGACAGTGCCTGTATATCTACTACCGATTATTGCCCAATTTTTCCAGGATTAGAAATAACCGAGATAACAGAATAGAACTTTACAACTTTCTGTGAGAACAGTCTCTCTGAATTGGGCTGGTTTCACATGAGCATATTACGAGCGCATCTATGCATCCGTAATATGGCCGAGTGCCCCCTACCGCTGGTATTCTCTCCCAAACTTGGAGCATCATGCGAATACTTTATGGTTTGCCATAAAGATTAAAGAACCAGAAACTTTGTTGAATTTTCAGTAGTAAATAAGTTCCACTTTTTGGCGCAAATCACACCAGAAAACTGTCAACATGCTTTGTGCCACATGTGTTTCAGACCCTTTCGGACAATTTTTTTTTTTTTTTTTTACTATGTCCAACAAAGTGGTGTTACTTTTCCCCCCCCCCAAAGTGGACTAAATGTTGGTACAATGTTTGGCATAAACTAACTAAGGGTCACTGTTGTATGGTCATCTGTGAAACACACATTTTTACTCCAAAAATGGATGTTAACTGACACACAGGCTATGGAGCTGAACAATGCATATGTTTGACTAGGTTTAGCAAAGTGTACGTTTTTGTGTTTGTTTGTTTTGGGGTTTTTTATTGTGAGATTAAAAAGCATAACCTACTACACTTCTCTGCCCCACAAAAAAGTGTACTTTTATTTATTATTTTTTAGAAAAAAACCTTGCAGTCAATGGAAAACACATGTCCATGTATGTCTCTACATTTCTATATGCTTAATTTATGCTTTTTGTGATTAGAATATCAAACCATATACTGCACATGCAATTTAAAAACGTGCGTGAAAGTGCCAGTGTAAACACTCCATAAAAAGAGGTCCTAACTTAGATTAGATAGTCTAAAACGACTGCACAAGCGCTGACGTTACTGCTAAGGTCATTAGCGTTTAGACTGATGGACTTTGCCGCTGGATTGCTGGGTTCTCGCTGAGCAGTATTTATATAGAACTAGCTTACCCGTCGCGCGTTGCTGCGAAGACAGACAGACCTACATGAATTCGTTTTTATAGATCTAGATAACAACCAATCACAGCGCAGCTTACATGTTACCTCAGCAGTAAGAGAAATAACAACCAACCACAGCACTACTTTTAATCTTCCTCAGCAATATAAAAAATAGCAACCAATCACAGCGCAGCATTCATTTTACCTCAGCGGTATAATATATAGCAACCAATCACAGCACAGCTTTCATATTACCTCAGCATTCTCAATATCCAGCAATTGTCTTGCGAAACGTTCGGCGGATGCATCATTTTCTGGTTGAACACTCATCCCGTTGCTCGTAATGCCTTTTGCTTTTGTGCTTGAGATGGAAATCAAATGATCTTTGTCTGGGGGGCATAACTGTCGACGATGCCCGCACGCGCACCACCTATTGTAGGATAGTTGTACTATGCCAGTAATCTTCCCAGGAGTGTACTCAACAACTTCCCAAAGTCTCATGGCAATTGGATGAATGGTGTAGTAATGCATAAAGGACAGACAGACAGACATACACACATATATAGATGACATCAGGAAGTGAGAGAATTAGATTTTGCACGTACAATTTGGACACGAACTCTTTTGCGCTTAGAATTGAATAATCGAGTTGGGACCCATTAGCTTTTCCTATTTATGACATAATCAATGCCCGTGCCAAATTTCAAGTTTCTATGACTTTGGGAAGTGAGAAAATTAGATTCCGTACGTAAAATTTGGACGCTAATTCTTTTGCGCTTAGAATTGAATAATCGAGTTGGGACCCATTAGCTTTTCCTATTTATGACATAATCAATGCTCGTGCCAAATTTCATGTTTCTACGACATCGGGAAGTGAGAAAATTAGTGGCAATGATGGAAATCGAACAATCTACGTGGGGGGGGGGCGTAACTGTCAACGATGCTCGCACGCGCGCCATTTATCATAGAATAGTTGTATTATGCCTATAATCTTCCCAGGAGTGTACTCAACAACTTCCCAAAGTTTCATGGCGATCGGATGAATGGTGTAGTAGCGCATAAAAGACAGACAGACAGACAGACATGCATACATTCAATTTTATATATATACGAAAAAAAGGGGCACTACACTGACAAACATACAAACACAGAGAACCAGGTAAGGTGGACCACAGATAATAGCGGTACCCGTATTACTTTGTGGAATTTTGAGATCTCAAAAGACCCCATCAGGCTCTTGTACCATCATAATTAAACGAGCCTGTTCAATTTCCACTCTGGCCCTGTTGGGGTCTTTCTGTTTCTTGTCTGGTGGAGTGTTCGAGATAATATTCATCGAGTATCATAAATCCAGGTTGTTACGGGTACCGCTATTATCTGTGGTCCACCTTACCTGGTTCTCTGTGTTTGTATGTTTGTCAGTGTAGTGCCCCTTTTTTTCATATTTTAATCGTATCTTATTAAAATTTGAGTTTTAATATAAGTCACGTCTGTGAATTGGGCCTTAAATTTATTAGTTTGACTCTAACTGCCTACCCTCTGAGAACAATTTTATATATATAGATAAGAAGCCAGTGATCTAGCGATAGTTATTTATGCTGACTAAAAGTCAGCGATGGCAACTTGCAAACAAATAATGGATTTTTATTTTTTGCACTTAAACTGCACAACTACCGTTCAAACTAGTTCGCTTGAACGACTTTTGAGCAATAATCATTCTATGTAAATAGGTCATTAGTTTGCCCTGTCTAATGACCACCTATCGGTACGTGAGTGAGTTAAATGCCCCGCCCCTGATCACATGACTGATGTCATCACAGGTCCTTCATCCCGAGTGAGTTAAATGCTCTGCCCCTGATCACATGACAGTGACATCATTACAGGTTCTTTAAGCACATGGCTGTTAGTATTCCATAGCAACTGAGGCCGCAGGGAGTTTGTAGGGGATTTAGTTCACCCGTAATCTGCACAGGGATGAAGGACCTGTGATGATGTCACTGCTATAATCAGGGGAGGAGCGTGTAACTCACTCAGGATGAAGGTCCTGTGATGACATCACCATCATGTGATCAGGGCCGAAGCATGAGGATGACATCATCACAAGTCCTTCATCCTGAGTGCTGTGCTGCTTGTGATTCCTGTTGTATGGGATGAAGAATGTATGAAGCAGAGCTGTGTGTGTGACATGCATGTAGCAGAGCTACTAACGAACTACCTGTCTGTAAGTAATTGACTGAAATTAGTTTCACATGAGCAATCAAGATTTTGCCATAAGCAAATCTTTGCGATTGCGTGATTTTTCTCGCCCGTGTTAAACCACCCTTGGGGACTGTGTGAGTTACATGTGGGGATGTCCCCGTCATGTGACCAATTACCAGGGCTTTCAGCTCCGCCCCTGATAACATGATAGTGACGTCATCCCAGGTCCTTCATCCCTGTGCACTGAATGAAAGATTACAGGCGGACTACATTCCCCACAAACCCCTGCGGCCTCAGTTGCTATGCAAACAGCAGTACGCAGTCTGGCAGTTTGTAGCTGGTTGTGAGACAGCTGGAAACCTGTGTAAAGAGTCCAATAAATGACACCTCACAAATGTCCACATACATAGCTGGCGGTGCATATTGATCAACAACATTGAAGCATAGTCCTTCACCGCTATCTTCACATCTCCTGAACATGATATCATGTCATCTCAAGTGTTAATGCCGCCAACCCCAGTCCAGCCTTCATCTAATCATCAACTGTTGTCCAGTGTGGAAACAAATTGTCGCTGATGTGCAAATATGTCACCGCAGAGGGTTCAATGCTGCTGTGAAGCTAATGCAGCTTACATGATACAGCGTCAAGCCATGATTTTGTCAGGACTCTGGGTCCGGGAAACTGGAAGTCCCTGAAAATACCCGCAACCCCTGTCCCTGCCTACTTGTCCCCCTGGGCTAAGCCCCAGGGCGACAACTGGGCGACGGTCCCTACACTCACTAAGGAAGGGGGACACTGGGACTAACAAACAGACACTGGAACAAACAACAGCGAGGAGAGTCAGACAATACGGGTCAGCAATGAGAGGGTACGCGGTACAAGAGGGTCAGGCAAAGGCAACGTCAGGTCAAAAGGCAGAGAGTCAGAGTCAATATCAGGAGTCAGAAATACGAAGTACGCTGGTGTAGCAGGAAATCCAAACTAACACTGGCACTGGTCTGCAGACACCAGCAGGTTTAAATGCTGTCAGAGCTCTCGCCCCAGGAGCTGATTGGGGCGGGGAGCCTGACAGCAGCTGAGTGCACCCAGCAGCACTGGGGAACTTGCCCCTAGCCCTGCAGGAGGCAGGAAAGGAGACACATGTCTGGTTGCTATGATACCTAGGACGCGACGCGGGGCAACACCCACCGCGTCCCTAGCAACCCGGTGGCGAGGCGGAGCTCAGCGGCCAGGGGAGGTGACGAGGACCGGGGCCCCCCTGCGCCACACAGCAGACGCACGTGTGACAGGACCGGCGGTGCGGGCACGACAGACCCGCGAACCGCCAGTCCTTACAGATTTCACCTCAGTGAGAAGCTGAAGTTAATAAATCTCATGTAGCAGATATGCGAAAGCTACGAGCGAACATGTCTCCTCAGCGAGCTGCTGAAGTTCATAAATCACGTGCGGCTCATATGCAAAAGCAACAAGTGAACATGTCTCCTCAGCGAGCTGCTGAAGTCCATAAATCACATGCAGCTCATCTGTGAAAGCAACGAGCCAACATGTTTCCTCAGTGAGGTGCTGAAGTTCGTAAATCACGTGCAGTGCATGGAAATATTTTGACTAACTCCAATCCCTTTCACTGTATTATATTAGTAAGTGGCGCATTGCGCCACCAGAAACACTGGCACTAGTAAACCTAATTGACAGCTGAACTGCATCCATGAACCTTACACCATTATATAGTACTATAACAAATATTAATAGCTGAGGTGATGTCTTGAGATCAGCTTAGATCTAAGGCTCTGTCCACATGTGCGTTATTCACTTCCCAAACAATAAAGTAGTCTGGAGTTGCTGTTTTTGCTGTCAAAAATCCCGGAAAACTTGACTGAAACCTGATTGATTGACCATAATGAGATCTGTTATAGCAGCCATAGTTCCTTTATGATTGGAAGGCTAATGTGAAACAAACCTAAGTTCTCTTTACTTAGACAGTCTTTTCTTATTATATCTTAATATTGGTCAAGGAAAGCCATAACAAAGGAAACTATTTAATATCCTTTGCAGTAAAATGAAATAAAATGTAAAAGAATTGTAAATTACCGTATTTTCCGGACTATAAGGCGCACATAAAATGCTGAGAATTTCTCAGAAATAGAAAGTGCGCCTTATAATCCGGTGCACCTTATATATGAACCCGGTTCATACAGGATCCTTTACCTCTATCGTGGGCGGCATACCACAGCACACACCATGCTTCCCCCCCCCCCCCCCCCGTTCGCAAGTCAATCAAGCAGTAGTATGGAGCGGGATCGCGGGTGGATCCCGCTCCATACAACGTCGGGTGCCGGCTGTTCTTACAGCGGGCACCCGGCGGCAGCAGTTCCGACGAGCCGCGCCGCTTGTCAGAACTGTTAACACTTTAAATACCGCTCTGACAGCGGTATTTAAAGTGTTAACAGTTCTAACGAGCGGCGCGGCTCATCAGAACTGCTGCCGCCGGGTGGCCGCTGTAAGAAACAGCCGGCACCCGACGTTCAGGGGGCCCGTACAGCGTCCCACGATGAGATCGCGGGACGCTGTGCGGTTGCTAGGCAGCCGGGGACCTCCTGAAAGGCCCCAGGGCTGTCTATGCAGAGTGCCCATCTAGCGCACGACTTGCATATCTATGCTTTAGCGTTAACTATACCCACTACCCCAAAAAATGCCTCCTGTTAAGAGACATGCTTATGATGCAGGTTTCAAGCTTAAAGCTATAAGTTATGCAGTAGAGCATGGAAATAGGGCAGCTGCAAGAGAATTCAACATTAATGAATCCATGGTGCGTAAGTGGAGAAAACAAGAAGATGTCCTCCGCCAAGTAAAGAAGACCAAAATGAGTTTCCGAGGAAACAAAGCAAGGTGGCCACAGTTGGAGGACAAAATAGAACAGTGGGTTATGGAACAGAGAAACGCAGGTAGAAGCGTCTCCACTGTCTCTATTCGACTCAAAGCCACTGCTTTAGCACGTGACATGGAGATCAAGGACTTTCGAGGAGGTCCTTCATGGTGCTTTCGTTTCATGAAAAGGCGTCATCTCTCCATTCGCACCAGAACTACTGTGTGCCAGCAATTACCAAAGGATTATGAAGAGAAGCTGGCCATTTTTCGTACCTACTGCATAACCAAGATAAATGAAAAAAATATCCAGCCAGAACACATTATTAACATGGATGAGGTTCCCCTCACTTTCGATATCCCCGTAAACCGTACTGTTGAGAAAACAGGGACCAGTACGATATCTATACGTACCACAGGAAATGAGAAGTCATCTTTCACTGTAGTTCTCGCTTGTCAGGCTAATGGCCAGAAACTACCACCCATGGTAATTTTCAAGAGGAAGACTTTGCCTAAAGAAAATTTTCCTGCTGGTGTCATCATTAAGGCTAACCCAAAGGGCTGGATGGATGAGGAGAAGATGAGTGAGTGGCTGAGGGAGGTCTACGTCAAGAGACCGGGTGGCTTTTTTCACAAATTCCCATCCCTATTGGTCTGTGACTCGATGCGCGCCCACGTGACCGATACTGTCAAAGCCCAAGTGAAGAAAACTAATTCGGAGCTTGCTGTCATCCCTGGTGGATTAACCAAAGAGCTCCAGCCGCTAGATATCAGCATCAACAGGTCATTTAAAGTTAAATTGCGAGCTGCATGGGAGCATTGGATGACAGAAGGTGACCACACATTCACCAACACAGGGAGGCAACGCCGTGCGAGTTATGCCACTATGTGCCAGTGGATCGTGGATGCCTGGAAGAATGTATCAGTCTCCAGTGTCATCCGAGCTTTCAGGAAGGCTGGAATCACCACTGAAGAGCCTAGCAGCAGCAACGAGACCGACTCGGATAATGAAGAGGAGGACCCCATGCTTGATGCCGAAATCGCCCAACTGTTCAACTCCGACACTGAAGATGACGGATTTGATGGATTTCTGGTGGAGGAATGAACTGAAAAAGTACGGTAAACGTTTTGATTTGCAATTACAGCTGAACCAGTTGCAAGTTATTGTTAAAAAGTGTAATAAATTTTGACTTGCAGTCTGAGCAATGGTTTATTTAACGGTAATGTGCTGCGCCTTATAATCCGGTGCGCCTTATATATGAAACAGGATTGCTTATAAGGCGCTCATAGAAAGTGCGCCTTATAATCCGGTGCGCCTTATAGTCCGGAAAATACGGTACTGGATTTCTATTACGGGGCTTTTGTACATAAAAATAACCCCGTCCAATCTTGTAAAAGACACCCATTATAGAGAAGTGTTAAAGTGGTACGGGGAATTACTGTATATAAGACAACCAAGCACATAATTTCTAATATACTAGAGGTGGCTGACTAACTGGATGCCGGAGTCACTATAGGAGCCTCAGCTATAGAAGCGCACACTGAAAACTTTCCACTATAAGCTCTACGTTTGCCTTACCCTAGTACTAGTATATAAGCCCCAATGTCTATAATGATAGTGAGTAGAGATGAGCGAGCATACTCGCTAAGGCAAACTACTTGAACGAGTAGTGCATTATTCGAGTACCTGCCTGCTCGTCTCTAAAGATTCGGCTGCCGGCAGGGGAGAGTGGGGAGGAACGGAGGGGAGATCTCTTTCTGGCTCACCCGTGCTCACCCGTGCCGAATCTTTAGAGACGAGCGGGCAGGTACTCAAATAAGGCACTACTCGCTCAACTAGTTTGCCTTAGCGAGTATGCTCGCCCATCTGTAATAGTGAGGTATATTTTGAACTTCCTGTCAGGAATTCCATAGTAAAAAACTACAGTTAGCCACTCGTTAGCTTAAAATGGCTGATATCAGAGAGCAACAGATTGCATACAAGTACAATGGAAATGTAGATGAAAGACTAAAGAGTTGTTGTGCCTTTAAAACTACACAGAAGACTTTGTAATGTTGCAATAATCCAGGTAACTATATCCATATAACCAGCTTCTCTATGAAGGATTTAGTTTTTCGGTCTTCCAAGACTTGTGGTTCACGCTTTGTGTAATCGTATTAAATGGCTACAATGCAATAAAGCATCTTTGGGAGGTGAATTATGATCATAGCAGATATTAAATACTTGTGTAGCGTTCACAGGCCCTGCTGGCATTATGTATACAGTTGTTGTAGAGGACGTTATGGTGAAGGATTATCTCTGTCTTTTACTGCATGGCATGAAGAGGCTTAGGGGGAATCTACCATAAAAATATGAAAGGCCGATTTGCTAATATATGTGCTGTGACCCTGCAACCCAATCCCTTTTCTGAATGTCCTAAAATATAAATTTACATTAGAGTGCTAGGTATTTCTTCGAGTTGATCCCTTACTTATCTGCTGTGCTTTCAATTATTGCCAGTATTGGCATCCGACCACATGGAGTGGGCAAATTAAAGGGGAAAATCCTACCAAAAGTGATCCCCCCTGACATGATGCATTGGTCCGAGACAATTGTCTAATGGTGGATTTGCACCAATTAGTTCTGATCCTATCTACAAATAATCACTGATGGCCACGTGCTGCAAACTTATGGACAAAGACTCAACCCCTACAATCAAACAGCAGACGTTCTGGTACCCAGCCATGACAGACCAGGATAGGAGACTGAAGCAATGTGGCCTTTACTGGATGCAACGATCATGTGACCAATTTTGGGATCAGGAGATGCCCTCAATATGGCAGAAATACTGGGTTTTTAGCAGATCCAGATCAGTTCTCCCACTAACTGGGACTCCTATAGATGCTCCAGTTACTGGGGAAAACTGCAGTATAAAAAAAATAAAGCTTTAAAGGGGTTATCTGGAATTAAGTTGATTGGTGGGGGTCCACCACTCAGGATCCCCACTAATCAGCTGTTCACTCAACCTGATCTCAGTGTGGACAGCACTGGATACAGATAGCGTTGTCAACATTGCAGCGGCCAGAGTTGGTACTGCAGGCGCAACGCCTGTTGAGTTCAGTGTGCCTACAGTACCAAACCCGGCGGCTACAATACAGACAGCGCTAAGAGCAGATAGCCAACTGACAGCAGGCTAGGCTAAGAGCTGATTGGTGGGGATCCTAAGCGGCGCGCCCCCAGCAATCAAATATTAATGACCTATAATGGAGATTGGTAATCAGTACTAAAAGTACCGGACAACCCCTTCAAATATCACCTAGTGAGATCACTTCAGTATGGTTGCGATCCTCCACCATGGCTGAAAGCCATGGTGGAGGATCGGCAGGTGTTTTCAATGGGAAACCTCGCATCGCACTTGTGCAATGTGTTTTCCTGTCCCATTGAAAACAAAGGGAAATGCGTTCCGGAGGAACGCCCAAAGATAGGACATGCCACTTTTTTTTTTTCCCACACCGTGATGTAGGGGGGAAAAAATCGCTCATGTATATGCCCCAATTCAAAAGAATGGGGTTCATATTTGTGTATCTCGCAATGCACAAATATTGCATGATTTTCACGGCCATGTAAAAAGTGACCTAAGGGCTTGTTCATAAGAGTATATTTGTTCCGCGTATTACGCGTGCATTTTTTTGCGAGCGCAATATGCTGTGAATAGAATCCATTAATTTCAATGGGCTCATTCATATGAGCATATTTTTTTCTTTCTATGCATAATGTGAAAAAAATATGCGGCATGGCTTATTTTGGTGAAAATGGAAAGATGAAACCCTACCTCCGCATTGGCCGGCAGCATTTATGCAAGTCAATGTCAGACTTTAACAAGCCTACGCATGGTTATTGTGGCTTTGGCTCACAATTCCCAGTGATTTATTACAAGGTTTGTTAAAAAGTCTGACATTGAATTGCAGGAATGCTACTTTCCAATAGGTAGCGCCGCAGACGTACTGTTCAATCTTTGCATTTGCATATTTCTCAGAGGAGCATAGTAAAATAGTATGTTAGGCTGAAGGGAGACAATTTTCATCTAGTTTGGCCTGTTTCCACCCCCCCCCCCCCCCACCCCCTTTGTTGATCCAAAGGAAGGACAGAAAAAACCCAATGAGGCAGAAGCAAATTTGGCCCTTTTGGGGGGGGGGGGGGGGGGAATTCCTTCTTGACTCCATAATGGCAGTCAGAATACTCCCTGGGTCAAGGTTTGAAAGTTCCTACCTGACTGTAAGACCCGAATTAACAACCCTTCTGGTTATTTAATGTCTATATCCTGTAATATCATAGCGCTCTAGAAATGCATCTAGTCCCCTATTAAACTCCTCTATCAATGTTGCCATCACCATGTCCTCGGGCAGAGAGTTCCACAGTCTCACTGCTCTTACAGTAAAGAACCCTCTTCTGTGTTGGTGATGAAACCTGCTTTCTTCTAGATGTAGAGGATGCCCTCTTGTTACCATTGTAGTCCTGGGTATAGAGAGATCCTTGTATTGTCCCGTAACGTATTCATACATAGTTATTTGGTCGCCCCTTAATCATCTTTTTTTCCGAGGTGAATAATCCCAATTTTGATAGCTTCTCTGGGTATTCCAGTCCTCCTGTTTTGTTTATTAATTTAGTTGCCCTTCTTAACCCCCTTAAGAACGGCAATGTTTTTTTTTAATGTTTTTTTTTAATGAGTACCGGTATCCAAAACTGTACTCAGTATCCCATATGATGGCTGACAAGTACCTTTTATATTGTGGAAGAATATTTTTTCAATTATTGAAGTGAGACTTACTGGACAGTAGTTACCAGGCTCTCTTCTTGACGCCTTTCTGTATATTGAAACCACATTGGCAATACGCCAATCCAGTGGTATAACCACGGTCTCAATAGTGTCCTTAAATATAAGGGCGCCCACCCACTGGCGTTTTTTTTTCCCTGCGAAATTCGCAGCATTTTTTTTTCTCCTGGGGTCTATGGGACTTGTAATGTTAAAATCGCGATCGCGCAAAATCGCAATTTACCGCGATTCGCGGTAAATTGCGATTTTGCGCGATCGCGATTTTAACATTACAAGTCCCATAGACCCCAGGAGAAAAAAAAATGCTGCGAATTTCGCAGGGAAAAAAAAACGCCAGTGGGTGGGCGCCCTTAGAAATGGAGGTCTATCGATCACGTCACTTAGTTCCCTTAGAACCCTTGGGTGTATTCCATCTGGGCCCGGCTATTTATTTATTTTTTAATCTTTTTTTAGCCGACTCTGCACTTCCTCCTGCATTAGACAGGTGATATTTAACAGGGGGTTCATTTTATCCCCTTGCTCATGTGACATTTCTTTTTCCTTCCTGGATATACTTGAGAAAAAAACTATTTAATAGATTTGCCTTTCCCCCATCATCTTCTATGAGTTCTCCTGCTTTATTTGTTAAAGGGCAGTGCTCTTTACCATTTATAAAATTGAAAAAGTTTTTAGTTTATTTTTGCTTTCTTTGGCAATTGTTCCCTGTATGATTTTCGCCTTTCTTCACTTCTTTCTTGTTTTAATAATTTAAATGCTTTCTTTTTTCCGCTTGTAGCCTTCCCGCCCCCCCCCCCCCCCTCCTTACAGTATGTTACCGATGATAGCTTTTACATTGCTTGAGATTTTTATATATTTTTTTTTTCTCACAGCGCTGGAAGAAATTGCGGCACATCCTATCTTTAAGCGAAACTCGACGCCCATTGTCTTTATCGTCGATGTGCGGATTTCATTGCCGATCATGCGGAAAGTTTCTTGTATGTTGCATACATACCCTTTACTATGTATTTGTTTCTCACCAAATTAAATTTGCTTGCTGTACATGAATAAAAACACTATTTACGTTGAGAGACTGAAATTTAATTTGTCCTACTGCTCTCAGATGAGTACTTAGGCTGCAATTGTACTTGGGTTATGTTCCCACGTGGCGTAAATGCTGCGGATGGTCCGTGCAGAATTTCCACAGTAATTGCAGTACGAGCCATGTGGATGAGTACTGCGTGTCAAACGGTTGCTATGGATTTTCACTGGATTTCCCCCCCCCCCCCCGTGGACATGAGGCCTTAATGAATCTCCAGTTGTGAGCAACAAGAGCATCTCCATTATCCCTGGGGCCATGCTCCGATGGGGTAGAAACTGTGGTGCAGATTCTGCCTTGCAGTTTACAGTACAATCTAGTTGGATGGGGGTGTCAAAACCACCTTCACATGTAGCCGAAAAATCTGCATGGAAAAATTTTGAACATACTGGGGTTTTTTTTTTTTTTTTTTCCATTTTTTTTTTTCTGTTCCTTTTCTTTCCCCCAATTTCATCATTACTTTTTTATTTTTGGAGAGGGTTATTTTTACAGCTCATGTCATGCAGTATAAATGACATAACTTTTATTCTGCAGCTCATTACAATGGCAACAATATATATTTATTTAGTTCTTCGTGTCATGTATAATATAGTCAGCACCTGTGAGCTTCTCAGCTTGCGCCATAGTTGCTCTGTACTATTATGTTTGTGGGAATAACATGGATTTTGTGATGTAATAGTATGACACCGGGCGGGAAGTGGTTAAGGGAATGCTCCAGGCAAAGTTGCATGTTGTACCTTTCCAGAATTGTACCATGAAGACCCAGATTTGCCTATCAGGAATTATCTATATGAATAATAATTAGTCACGTCTGTTACCTTGTAGCTTTTGTCAGCTAAAGGCTTGTTCAGACAAGGAGCGAAGGTTACTGGACTTGCACAATATTGCAAGCGATGGAAGCATTGTGCAAGTATTTCAATCATGTACCTAATGTTGATTAATGATGGTGCCAGAACTGGGTATTTCTGGCATGCAGGTACATATTCATGTCCCGTATTCCTACATAAGCGACTTCTGGGGTGACCTTTTAGAGAATGTATCAATAGTGTTGCAACACAACAATAATGTGACCTTGTGAATGCACTTCTACTCTACATTGTGTGTCCTTGTCAACAAGCGGGTATGGCCTATCTACCCAATATACCTGGTCTGGATGCAGGCTCTGCATTGTTGAGGACCATGAACACCATAGCAGCGCTGTTGGAAGAGGGACTATGAATAAGCCTTGTATTTTGGCTCCTGTGGCTTCAGTGGCTATGCCCCAGAAGAAGACGGACTGAAGGTGAAGGTTAAGTGATGGAGATTGAGTTCCAAAAGGACTTGATTGTCACATGCATTGGTTTTGTGAGCATGAAGAAAAACGAGCAGATAGACATACTGCGATCCATACCTATGTGAAAAAAGATGGTGTCCTGAATTTATTCGCACGTGTGTGTGGTGCTTTAATACTGAAATCAGCTGGAAACTTTGCTCATGGATCAGAAGGAAGAGCTTTCCTCTGGTTGATTTTCTATTTGAACCCCCAGCGAAGCGCAACAATTGCTTAATTACTAGATTTGGTAAGGGAATATATGCATTGCATTGAACTCTGCAAAACCTCAAATCTGCACTATTGTACAGTACATGGGAACTTAAAGGGGTTGTACCAAAAACAGCTTCCATAGAATAGGTGATAAAATCGGATCTATGAGGTTTCGCCACTAAGATCCCCACTGATCCTGAGAATGTGGGTCCCATGTTCACCTCTTCTTGTCACTATGGGGTCACAACACTCAGTCACATCAGATTGAATGGAGCAGTGATCACACATGCAAGGGGCTGTTGGAAAAGGCCGAGTACAAGCCTCGCCTATCTCTGGCAGTCCTATTAAAAATGAATATAGCTGCACAAGCGTGATGCTATAGTGACGAGGGGGACATGGGACGCATGTTTTCGTGTCCCCCTGCATTGAGACAATTAATGATCAGACTTAGCAGCTATCCTGTGGATAGCTGCTATGTTGTTTGGTGCAACCCCTTTAATGATTTTTTTTTTTTTCATCCTTCCTCCTTTTTTGGGATGTACATTTTGCTTAATAAAAAGTAAAAATTGGGTTCCACAACTATCACACCTCCATGCTGTACTGTGCAGACAGCCAGCCATGCTGTCTGTATACTCATCAAGAACATTCACGTGAATGGTGATGAGCTGTAATAGCAGATGCCAGCCATGGACAGTAGTGTCACTACTTCTGTAGGTGCAGGTGGGGGGGGGGGGGGAAATCTTACCCTTTAGGCTGCTTTTACATGGCCGTGAAGTGAAACTTGCGTGAGGATTTGTACGTTGCAAGACGCACAAATATGAACCCCATTCTTTTGAATATAGTCATATACCTGAGCACTGTGGTGCAGGAAAAAATCGCGGCATGTGCTATCTTTTAGCATTTCTCAGAATCGCCCATTGTTTTCAATGGGAAAGTAAAACACATTGCATAGCATGCTATGTGCATGTGAGCGCAATGAGAGGTTTCCTATTGAAAACAATGGGAAACGCTCACCGATCCTCCAATGCTACTTTGCTGAAGTGATGGGAGGCATTTTTGACATAAAAACGCCTCGCATCGCAGTGAAAACGCACACTGGTGAGCACAATATCGGGCAGAGTTTCTTGGCCCAGTATTGTGCTCACCCATGTTTAGGTAGCCTTAAGGTACAGCTACACAATGACTGACTATGATCATGCCACATGAAGATCACAATGTTGCATCTAATAATCTCCATTGTGTATTGTGATGTATGACATAATGCAGAACTCAGATTTTTATTGGCATCTTGTATGCCGGTATAGACTTTAATGCATGATGTGTGAAACATATCTGGACCTTTTTTTTTTTTTTTACAGCCACATTTTAACTGTAAAATAGTCACATGAGAGCAAATCTTGCAGGGTTTTTTTTTTTTTGGCACGCAATTTAAAGGGGTTGTCTGACTTTTTATCTAAAGAGGCTCCGCCTGTGTAGAAATGACAAACCTGGCTGTCCAACTGTGTTTGGCACTCCACCTCTTAGTCTGCCCTGTGACATAATCTTTACAGGCTGCAGCAGCCTGTATACAGGTTGTCACATGCTGCTGCAGCCAATGACAGAGCTAAGTAATTGAGCAGTGAGCTCTGTCATTAGCTTTAGCAGCCTGCCATCTCCTGTGCACAGGCTGCTACAGCCTGTAAACAATAGGGCATGGGAGAGACCCAGAGCGCGCTGGGCTCACTTGGGAGAGGTGTATATTGTCTTTTTGTTATTTTTACACTAGGAGAGCCTCTGTAGATAAAACAAGAGAATAGGACTAAAAACTGGCAGTGGAGAAGGCGCAACACTCCAGGTTAGACGAGTAGGAAGTAACCAAGGGTGTGGAAAACTTCTCCTTTTATTTATTAAAGTACGTGATCCGCTTATGAAAACGTGTTATGGGGAGAATCCCTTCATCAGTTTGGGTGGTGTTTAAAATATACATACAATAAAGTACACATTATAAAGTTATAAGCTAACCAAAACGCGTTTTCATAAGATGATCACGTACTTTATTAAATAAAAGGAGACGTTTCCCAAACCTTTGGTCACTTCCTACTTGCTTTAACCTGGAGTGTTGCACCTTCTCCACTGCTAGTGTTTTAGTCCTATTCTTGCTCTGTCACGGTGGTGCGTCATCTGCTCAGGCAGCACCTCCACTACTGAAGTCACCACTTCACTCTCTTCACCACATATGTAGTATGATTGTTCACAACAAACACGATTGTACAGGTTTTATTCCACCCCTCTTTCCTAATCGTCCACATCTTTAGATAAAGGGATTGTCAAACTTACACTTTTTTTGCCTTAGACTAATTGTTCTATTATAGTGTCAAATCTGGGTATAATGCGTACAAAACTGAATCAAACCCACACTGTGTGATCAAATTTTTATGGCCATTAAATTCTTTTCATTGAACACGTATTGCTGGGACTGAAGGTACAGGAAGGGGTTAATGTTCTCTTTCTTTTGCTTACAAGCCACTATAGCTGTAATATATGGAGAAAGATAACTGGTATAATTCCCTATGGTCTCCTATCTGTAGATTCTCAGGGCTGTTCTGCAGGAACATGTGAAGGTCACTCATTGATCGGACTAGATGGTCCCATTAATCAATGCATCTACCTGTAAGCAGTATGGATCTGTCCGTGGTATTACTGACCAGGGGAGAAGCCATAGGGACATGGCCTACAGTAGGAATCTGAAAAACCTGGGACAGATGTCAGTTTCAGCCAGTACAACTGCGCATACACAGCAATAAATATTACACGGGTGAGAATAAGTCGCGCCCGTCATGAGATGTGAGGGAGACTGCACATATGCATGTTCTAGTCTCATGGGAGACTCACAAAAATAGAACATGCTGCAATTTTTTTTTCTTTCTGCTGCAATAGAAAAAAACCCGCTCCTATGAATACATCCATTGCAAATAATGGATTGTGTTTTAGTGCGTCTCACACAAAACGTACGCCCTTTTTTTGCCTGTGTGAACGCACCCTTAAACTAAGGGCCAAAGGCTTGTTAATTCTAGGAGCAATTAGGCGGCAGAAGTTAAACATTCAGACTGAAGAGTAATTAGGAGACGGACCATGTGGAGGGTGTTTTGATCTAACCCCATAAAATGTCTGAAATAACAGGATGTTCTGAAGGCAGAGAGGTTCAAAACCTGGAGGTCAAATGTAAAACTGCCAATGATTGTCCTCAACACCCGTTTTTTTTACTACTGGTTGTTTACTCGGCACACTCTAAATTGTTCTCGTATTGCACAAATCCTGAAGAGAACACTTGAAGTGATGAGTAGCATGATGATCTCCTAATTTGTTCTCTTCTATGCTTTTGTCACAACTGATGCCCCTCTTACATAAGCCGAGCGAGTGCCGTTACCGCTAATTCGTTTGCAGTTTTTTTAGACACCACTAATTTGTTTGCGGAATGCTTAGGCAGGAGGATCATCTCTGAGAATCATTCACTACTCATTCAGTACTTCACCTTCTATGTGGGACTCTGAGCGAGGAACATTAAGACTTCACGAGAAATGAGCGAACCAGTAATTTGTAGGCAAACTGAAACTGAGCGACAAACGAAAAGCGAACGATGGTTCACGTTTAGACGTAATGATTATCGTGCACTTTCATTAGAGTGAACTTGGAGCTACAATCCTTACATGTAAATGGGTCTTTACCTTAAAGGGGTTGTCCCGCGCCGAAGCGGGTTTTTTTTTTTTCAATAGCCCCCCCCCGTTCGGCGCGAGACAAACCCGATGCATGTGTTGAAAAAAAAAAACGGATAGTACTTACCCGAATCCCCGCGCTCCGGTGACTTCTTACTTACCTTGCGAAGATGGCCGCCGGGATCTTCACCCTCGGTGGACCGCAGGTCTTCTGTGCGGTCCATTGCCGATTCCAGCCTCCTGATTGGCTGGAATCGGCACACGTGACGGGGCGGAGCTACGAGGAGCAGCTCTCCAGCACGAGCGGCCCCATTCAACACGGAGAAGACCGGACTACGCAAGCGCGTCTAATCGGGCGATTAGACGCTGAAAATTAGACGGCACCATGGAGACGAGGACGCCAGCAACGGAACAGGTAAGTGAATAACTTCTGTTTGTAATGTACATTGTGCATTAATTATGAGCCAAAGTGCATTAATATGGCCATACAGAAGTGTATACCCCAACTTTGTTTCGCGGGACAACCCCTTTAAGTAACTAATCAATATAGTCAACAAAAGACCTATTTTAAGGAGAGAATCCCTGGTTTAGATCAGCTAGTTCTGTGACAGATTTTGCCCTCTTCTTTGAGAGCATGGGTCTCAAAGACCTGTCTTCACTGCCCTAAGCGCTCCTGTTTGGGTTGGACTGCATAATGAATTCTGTCCGCACGACATAAGACTAATCTCACAAAATAATAATAATGAATATTGTTGAGCGAACTTTTAAAAAGTTCAGTTCGCTGCTTCGCCAAATTTCGGTCCAAATTAGTTTGAACCAACCAGAACGTAGATGGTGGCAGTCCTTCTGTGACTATTTTCACCCATTATCTAGTGCATAGTTCTGAAATGTATTGTGGGCCACACAACTATGTGATCTGCAGCTTGGTCAGTATCTTACACTATATTATAGTCGTGTGTAAGGCCTAATGGCTGATTTACCCAACTAGTCCTTAGTACCTCTAGAGGAAAGTGTGATATGAGCCATTTAATGAAGTGTTATTTACTGTGCATTCTGAATAAGAGTTCTCCCAATGAGATGCGGTGTGAGGCCTAAGGTTCATTTGTTATGGGACCGTTTTAATATTGGCCTAATCAGTATAAATTTCATACTTGGGTTTCATCATGCAACTGTAAAATGACTACGTTTTGGCGTCAAGATTATGGGCCAAACTCCTACTCTGTAGACCTCCAAAAGTTTGACTGACCCTAACTTAGAGCACTGTAGAACTATTGATCCAATTTCGATTCACTAGAACCTAGGGAAGTCCAGGTGTTTCAGGCACAATACAGACTCTGAAATGCACCCATGTTACAGCCATGTAAAAGCGGCCTATAAGGACTTATTCACCCGGGCGAGAATCTCACACAAGTTTTGTGTATTGTAAGACTCCCTAAACTCACCGAAATATGAACTCCATTCTTTTGAATGGACTTATTCCCATGAGGATAAAAATCACAGCATGACGTCTTCCCTCAGAACGCCTTGCGCATTATTTTCAATGGGACCTTTAAAGACATCGTATGGCACTCTAAGGCCGTGCAATGAGCTCAGGTTGGAAAAACTGCTTGTAGAAACTTATTAGGGTAGTAATTATCAAACTTCTTGCAGTTCAGTAACTTTTTTTCTCTGTTGGTGTCTCTTAAAGAAGGTGCAAGACTAGAGACGAAAGGTAGCATGATCACATCGGTTCTAAGCCAAGGAGCCAATTCAGTAAAGATCTTGTCTTCCAAGGAATAGGCCCAACTAAGAGTAAAGGCCCATTTATACGCAAAGACAACTTTCAAATAATTGAAAGATTGACAGTTTTAGGGATGTCCATTAACACTTGATTAGCTTCGTTTACATGTAAAAGGGCCTCCAGGAGCTGGTTACAAAGCACAGCAGGTGGTATGAGATCTGCACACAGCTCCATTATTCTCCCACGGGCTGTCGGCAGAATACAACGTGATCTCCAACTCCCTTGCAGAACACATCTTTTCTCTGGCTGGGCGATGGATTTTAAGCTCACCTTAAAATCATCGTTCAGACGAAAAGTAAACAATGGCATCATTTACACGCAAAAATGATCGCTCATATACCATCATTTGAACAAATTTTGAGTGCGTTGAGTGTAAATGGGCCATTATTGCATAGGATTTACTCTGAAACACAATACTGTCAGATCATTACTAATGATGGCAATGATCTTTTTGGGCGTCCAAAGGATAGACTCCAATCCAACTAAAGTAATTTGATTAGGATTTCCTCTGAGCGACAATACTATTGGATGACTACTGTATGATAATGATCTCTTTGTACCTTCTTATGGTGTCTTGTCTATAATGCACTAAACATACAGCAAATTTCATTTAGGTTATTGTCAATTTTCTCAAACAGATCTAGTGGACATGGTCTGTGCAGAGCTTATTGACGTAGGTGTAATAATTTGATAACCTGATTATGATGCCAGATTCCAAAGCGGTTATGAGTCAATAGGAATCAATGTGGAAAGTAAACTATGAAATGGTATTTGTGATTCACCCTGAAATCAGATTAAATGGAAGCTATGACGCCTAACTCCAGGTAAATACCTCATCCTTTTGAGAGTATTTTGCAGGAATGTAACAGGTTTATTAATCAAACATTTTTTTTGTTTTTCAATGGTTGTGTATGGTATTGCACCTCAGCTCTAGTCACTTGCATGAGGCTGAACTAGAATACCACATACAACCCATAGACAGTCATGGGGGGTTAGTGGACTGAACTACCTACCGTAGATGGACGTCTTTTTTTCAGCCTAACGTAATAGTTACTATGTTATGGCCACGTTTCTGGACGAGAGCAGTCAAGTGAATGCGGGTCAGCTGCAGCTCCTTACGTGGTCAGAAGTGTCAATGTGAAGGGGAAACTTAGAAGGGGAGGCAGCACTACACCAGTCCTACATCCCCTTCCTTTTCGGGACCAATGAGAATCTCAAAGGTTAGTCTCCCATAGATGATAAAGTGATATGCCATTACTCAAGAAGATGGGAAACCGTCTTTATAGTATCTCCGACAAGTGCTGCTTTTCTAATATAAAGGGGTTTCCGGGACTCTAAACATTTTCTCTATTGATATGATAACCTATTTTTAGTATGGGTCATCAAGTGATGATTGGCAGGGTCTGTTATTCAGGATTGCGAACACTGCTGTCAGTGCAGGAAGCAGACTTCGCTGTTTGCAGTTCAGCAGCCTGGGTTGGTCTTGCAGGCACAGCTGCCATTGAACTCAGCACTGACCACATTGACAGCGGACTCGGTTAATCAGCTGATTGGCAGGGATCCCGGGCAGTGAACCTCCGCCGATCATCTAGAGTTGCTAATATTAGTGAAAGTTGAGCGTACTTGGTCATGCCTGTCCCCCATCATCCACAACTCGTAGGCTTTTAGATGGTTGCCTTTTGAATATTCCTGTTCTGCATGAAAGTAAACGGCAAGGAGGAAGAATAGAAATTTTGCCAAAACCTTTCAATCATTGACTCAACATACTTCGCCAAGGCAACAAATCGCATGAGCAGAGCTAGAATTATTACTGGGCATTAGGTGGCCCTCCGGTTTTGGGACAAATTTCTAACAAATGGCAGGAGATATATTACCTGCAGTTTTTTCTTCACTGCCGCACCTCCAATCTGGTTCCTTGTTTTCAAGATGGTTGTAGCAACTTCCTAAATGCCTAATGCATACTGTGCACTTTTCTGATTAGCCAGCACTGATCACATGAGCAGCACTGGCCAATCGTAAAGCAGATGCCCATGAAAAATAATAAAAATTGTCTTTTTTTTTTTTTTTGGTTTTCAACCTGAAGGAGCTTGTACATATTTTAATTGTAACAGATCATAATAAATGCTGCTAGGGTTTTCATATCAGTATTCTGTGCTGTATTCAGACATGTGTGACTGATAATCTTTATGATCCCTTACTTTTTTCAAAATGTTGGCTACATTGTCCAAAAATAAGAATAAAATCACCTTGGCAATGCTGTGATCACTCAGTGAATGGATTACACTGGACATAGCTTCTGACTGCCCACCTCCATTCACAGTAAACAGGCAGTCTTTCATCTGTGAAGGACTGCCTGTTTACACGGGCCGATCGTTGTTTGATGTTTATGCCTGCACAAACTGAACAATTAACTAATTATCATTTGCTGTTCAGTTGACAGCAGCATTTGCACTCAATGATTATCGTTCAGATTCCCATTCAGTGAAAATCTGAAGCATAATTATTCCGTGTTAAAGGGCCCTTACACATCAAATGCTCTATGGGGATTGCGCTGGCTAAAATGGACAAAAACAGGACCCGCAATCAGCAAATTGGAGGGATGACCGAGAAGAACTACTGCAGGTAATACACCTCCCCCCTCCGTTCCTGGCACAGAATTTTGTTCCAAAAATGGAGGGCCACTCTAAATAGTTGTGCTGTAATATAGCCAGCAAAAGTTAGGTATCTTCATCCTATGTACATTTCCACTTATAATACTTTGGGTGTTGGGGATAAGTGGTCTTAGTGAGATGGGAGTGGTAGTAAAGCCTCTGTATAGGGATTTTAAAGGGTTGGCAGTCTCTTTACACTCTAAGCTTTCCATCCTTCTTTTCCCCTTAAAGATTCTTAAATCACCTGCTAATAATGCATGGAGAATCCTGTACCAGCACTACATAGGTGAACCCACTCACAATTTGCTAGCAGTTGTTGTTGGCTGTTCACAACCCTAAGGCTGGGTTCATACAGGGCGATTTGCCGCAGGAATTCCATGCGGAATTTCGCTGTGGCAAATCCCGGGATTAGCCAGCCACATGGACGAGATTTGTCAAAAATCTCGTCCACACGGGACAGCCGAACCGTTGCCGCAAAGTCAGCATTAGCTGGTGTTGCAGCGCGGATTGCCTGGCCACAGCATGTCGTTTTTTGGTGTGTTTTTTTTTTTCCGTTGCTGCTGCGGTCCTCTCCATGGGAGAGGTGGCCACAACAGAAAAGTAATCGGCCAAGCCATTCCAAAACCTGCGCTTTCCTGGCGGAAATCTTGTGGTTTAGCACTGCGGTGAAACTGCAAAATTTCCGACAGGATTTCGACCCATGTAAACCCAGGGTAAAGGTGAGCTCCCTCCATGTTTTTCGGTTTTGCACTGCTACTTTCAGTTGTGTGATATCCATGCCAGTATCAGCCATCATGTTCTTTGGCGGCCGGGTCTTCTTTTGCCACTGATCTGTCCAAGCAATATAGATTTTTCTAGCAACTCTGCTGGCATTACATGGCCATAATCCGTGAGTCTGAATCCGGTCATCTTGCCCTCCAGTGATATATCATTGTTATATATTGTTACTCTTACCATCCAGGGTATACGCAGCAGCTTTCACCAACACCACAGCCTAAACGCATCAATCCTCCTTCTATCAGCTTTTTTCATAGTCCAGCTTTCACATCCATACATGGCTATGGGGAAAATTATGCTTTGCACTATCCTGCGTTTAGTTGCTATACCGATATCCCTACTTTCCCAGATTTTGTCCATTTTTAGCATTGCGCTTCACCCCAATACTATCCTACATTTTATCTCTGGCATAGATTCTCCAGCCTGGTCAATTTTTGAGCCAAGGAAGATGAAGTCTTGCATGCATTTTATGACCCCATTATCGTTTGTTTGTTTTTTAAATTTGAATTTGGCCATTTTTTGCAGTTGCCATAATTTTTGTCTTCTTTAAATTCAGGTAGAGGTTTTAATGTTTCATATCGGCTGCTTCAGACCGGCTTCTTTTTCAAGTAGAGTTGTGTCATCTGCATAACGGATATTGTTGACATTTCTTCCATCTATTTTCACCCTAATTTCCAATTCATTTAGGTCCATTTTCCGCATGATCACTTCCAGATATAGGTTAAACAAAAAGGGTGAGAGGATGTAGCCCTGTCGGACACCTTTGCCCATCCCAAACTGTTCTCCCAGTGGGTTCTTGATTAGTATAAAGTGATTTTACTAGCTTGACTAGATGTGCCGATACACCCAGATCTTGTAGGGCGTGCCATAGCTTGTCATTCGACGCAGTCAAAGGCCAATAGTGGTGCATAAAGCATTGCTGAGGTGGAGTTGCCATTTAAGCTAGTGGTTCCATAAACAAGTTCCTGGAAATGGCTCTAGGGTTCCATGGTCTTGGTCCCAGTAATGATGGTATCTAAGACCACATGCATAATATACCTCATGAATATTGCAGCAAATATACTCAATTATTAACCCCTTGGTAAAACTCTATAATATGCCAGTATTAGTTACTGTGCCCCACTTTGAGGCAGCGCCACTTATCCTCACCACCTGATTCTTCCACGCATCACAACCAAGGCAGTCTGATGGGTTATTTATATGAAAAAACACTTTAGAGATCTCTAACTGATTTGGTATTTGTTCACTTGATAAAGTGATGACTTTTACATATCAAGTGTAGCTTGAGAAAACACCTGGCCAGCCATTATGTACTCGGCTCTAGAACATTGCTGGTATTATAAATGTCCAACTAAACGAGTGCTTTATTACCATCATACAAGCAGCATATTAGTAGGTCAAAGGTTACTAGATCTGTCCCCATCAAGCCTTTTGATCTATGGCTTTCCCATATTTTTCCCTAGCACTGAGAGTCCCTGGTGGTATTAATAGGAAACTCAATCCCAAATGGGACAGTCTGCTCTGAAATCTTCCACGTTTGACAGCATTTATTGCATTGCTCTGCTCTTCACTATTCACCAGGAACAGCCATGATTTATTAGCCTTGGGAAATCTCAATTTTCAAGGTAAATTGCTCCTTATCAAGCCGGCAGATATAACGCTGATAACTCAAGGTGACAGGGAAGTGTCTTCGTGATTTAACCCTTGCACTGCTATTGATATAATTGCTGGTATGTATAGAATCCTCATTACAAATATTTGTATTCCTTGCAAGGAATGTTGAAGATGTAAACATTGGACCAAATGCCAGGTCAGGTCTATAGGGATTTATGCGACATAACTGAACATTCTTTACCGTGTCTAATATATGAAGGTTTTTTTTGTTTTTTTTTGCATGAGACTGAGTGCATTAATGTATTAAGAAAAAAGTAGTGCAACATAATTTACCTGTTTTGTCTTAGGTTAAGACCTGAGGAGGCAGTGCATAACACATACCTCCAGGGGCTGCATTCAGATGAACGTATATCGGCTCGGTTTTCACGCCGAGCCGATATACGTCGTCCTAATGTGCAAGGGGGGGAGGATGGAAGAGCCAGTAGCAGGAACTGAGCTCCCGCCCCCTCTCTGCCTCCTCTCCACCCCTCTGCACTATTTGTAATGGGGAGAGGCGGGGCGGGGCCAGTTCTTGGAACTTGGCCCCGCCTCCTTTCATTGCAAATAGTGCAGAGTGGTGGAGAGGAGGCAGAGAGGGGGGGCGGGAGCTCAGTTCCTGCTCCTAGCTCTTCCATCCCCCCCCCCCCCCTGCACATGAGGACGACGTATATCGGCTCGGCGTGAAAACCAAGCAGATATACGTTCGTGGGAATGCAGCCTAAGGGTGAAGCCACACAGCCAAAGTCCCACCTGCCCACAGGGACCAATGATCACATGATTTTACTGTAGACGTCTGCAGCTATTGTCCAGAATTGGTATCTGCCATGTGGCTTGCCCTCCAGGCATGGTCTTGTATTCTTTAACTAACAGTCCTTATGATGCCGAGTTAGTTGTAGTGACCCTTTTTATACTAGGGAAATGTGTAATCAGCAGTTCAGTAATGAGTTTCAATTACGTCTTATAAAGTCTAAGGATGCCAGTATACGTTGTAGTTGATCAGCTGTAACTGCACCGCTAATTGTCAGGTGGCACCTGGACTTTGTTAACCCCTTAAGGACCAGGCTGTTTTGTACCTTAAGGACCAGACCCTTTTTAGGGATTTTACCCATGTGAAGGTTCAACTGCCCTAGTTTCCTTCCTTCAGCTACCAAAATTATTTTTGCTGCATTTATTTTTCTGTGACATTATATGGCTATTTTTTAAATATTTTTCACACTGACTTTTTTTTTTGTTGGGAAATAAAAAGCTAAAAAAAAAGCTTTTGTTTTCTAACATTTTGATAATTTTTTTAAATTATTAAGCCTAAATTTGCCAAAGTATGGGGATGTGCTCCTTATTTTGTTTGAGACATTTGATATATAATACGTATGGTTTTGGATTAGAGGGCGCATATGGTGACTATTTTGGTTGGCAGCAGCAGATTATAATTTTTTTACTATCACTGTCCCCCATAGAACCGTTAAAGGGGTTGTCCCGCGCCGAAACGGGTTTTTTTTTTTTTCAAACACCCCCCCCCCCCCCCCCCCCCCGTTCGGCGCGAGACAACCCCGATGCAGGGACTGAAAAAAAGAACAGCACAGCGCTTACCTGAATCCCGGCGCTCCGGTGACTTCTATACTTACCGGTGAAGATAGCCGCCGGGATCTTCTACCTCCGTGGACCGCAGCTCTTCTGTGCGGTCCATTGCCGATTCCAGCCTCCTGATTGGCTGGAATCGGCACGTGACGGGGCGGAGCTACACGGAGCCCCATAGAGAACAGCAGAAGACCCGGACTGCGCAAGCGCGGCTAATTTGGCCATCGGAGGGCGAAAATTAGTCGGCTCCATGGAAACGAGGACGCCAGCAACGGAGCAGGTAAGTAAAAAACTTTTTATAACTTCTGTATGGCTCATAATTAATGCACAATGTATATTACAAAGTGCATTAATATGGCCATACAGAAGTGTATAGACCCACTTGCTGCCGCGGGACAACCCCTTTAAATCATAAAATAGTAGCTTTGGAAGGGGCCTTCAGAGTCATTTGGTTCAACACCCTGCTCAGTGCAGGATTCACTAAATCATCCCAGACAGAAATTTGTTCAGCCTTCGTTTGAATGCTTCCATTGAAGGAGAACTCCTCACCTTGCATGACGTCCTATAAGACCTAAGAAACCTTACATTTGTTTTTTTTTTGTTTTTTTTATTACACACACTTTTCTTCTGTAGCTGGGGCATCCATAGAAGCCCCAGTTACAGGGGGAAACCTCCCCCTGTAGTGACAATAGTTACTGGCAGAGCTGATCAGGGTCTGCTAAGACACTGCAGCTCTGTTGTTCCAGTGAATCCAGGCGGTCACGTGACCACCGGCTCGCGTACTGGAAGAACACTTCCACTTTCACTTCTTAGTACATAGAGCTCATTAAGCGCTGTGTACTGGGGAAAGGAGAAGACAGGGTTAAAAACCACTTCTCCCTTTTCCTTCGGGTTACCTAAATGTTGACAGCCTGACCTGCTTCTGATCGATTGCAGAAGAAGGGACTTTAATCCAGCGCCATATTTTCACTATCAACTGGGATTAAAGCCCAGGACTGAGTGCTGTAAATTTAGAGCGCTTGGTTCTTAATATGTTAAAGGGGTTGTGCCATGACGGCATCTCCCTGTTCATATGCTCTATTGGGGCACAAGCACATCATAAAGTGGGCTTCTGTATTTGGGACTGTCCTATGTCCTCGAATAATGAGCCACTTAATAAGAGCAGCTCGCTGACCACCTACCATCCTGTTATTACTGGACCAACATTCACATGGCTGTCCTGTAATGCTACATTTGCCCCAGTGGTCATACTTACTGATACAAAAGAAGGGCAGGCGTAGAACCACATCAACATACAGACAACCAAATTGCAATCTTGGGTAGCATTGCACAGGTGCAAAATATTAATGAACAACCACTCACATACCACATATTGAGAGGAGTGGCTCCTTGGTATGATACTTGCACATGGGTCGCAGATCTTGGCAACCAACCGAGCTGAATTGCATATGGTGTCATTTAATAGGTCTTAAGCCTGAGTCGTGCACCACATGTATCTGTTACTTTGGCAGCCTTTTGTATACCTTATCTATGTACAAATACTAAGCAGCCACTCCCCCCAATATATGGTAGGTATGCAATTGGTTATTCATCAGTACTTTGCATCTGTGTAACGCTCCCCCAGATTGCAATTGGGTTTTCAGCATGCTGAGGGTGCTACACCTGTCTTTGCATTTTGTATCAGTATATCAGGAAGTATGGCCACTGGCAGTGATCTTCTTGTACAGATATGACCTCTTTCTGTGATTTGTTTGTAACTTCAGCAGTTTTGGCAGCTTACGTATGTCAGCCATCCTGAAGATTCAACAGAACCTTCCTCTTTCAAAGAGCGATGAGGGTTGGCCTACTCCTTTCCAGGTGCAACTATACACCTAGTCCAGTATTGCTATGGTGTTAATAGTGCACTGTTCATCTAAAAAGACAGAGCTGTCCAGGCTTGCTCTATATAAATACACAGATGGGGAAATTTGCTAAAAGTAGCATTTCTGCTCTCTGGTACAAGGCTATGGTAGTTAAAGTTTGCAGTGTAGTGTGCACCATATCTCCAAACAGTGCATGTATGTTAGGCGATATGGTGCACTGTTCAGAAAAAAATCTAGGAGAGTGTTTAATTACTTGTGTTTGGGAAAGTGTTGATGAGCCTTGGTAATTGTTCTTCAAAACCAGCCTTCACTTCTGTTGGAAGGTCTTGAATAAAGAGAGGATCAGGGAGAAGGAGAATGGAAAGTTTTACAAAACGTAAGAGAACTGTCAGAAAATACAAGAGGTAAGTTAAATATTAAAACTGAAGTGAATCCAATATTAAAAAGAGCCAGTGGTTGTTCCTAGTCTCTGTCTCCAGGGTCCTCTTGCTTCACTTAGTCATAACTACAGATATTATTATTTTTTGTTTGTTTTTAATGGTCTATGATTCAGGTCAAACGAATAGAATCAATTGTGCCCTTTGTCCATAAGGGTGAGTTTACACTTAGCGGATATTCTGCAGTGGAAAATCGGTACCAAAATCGTGTCAAATTCTACACTTTTGGTAACCAACAGGTTCTTGGAAGTATGCGACTTCCATTAATCCAAGTGACTGACTATATCAGGGTAGGGAAGGGGTACTATTTCTCCTTGTGGACAGCGCTAATTAGAAATCAATAGGCCATGCAATGCTAGTCTGGGAAACTTAGTATAATGACTCTGCACTGCCCCCTCTTTGACTTATGGGGAAGTTAGCTTCTGTGTCGACTAACAGGCTTTGCAAATGACTTAAGGTGGCTTCACACGAATGCCAAGTTTCCCAGAGTAGCATGCGCTAAATTTGCACGTACAATACACAGAGAATAGAATCCATTGATTTCAATTGGTTTGTTCTCGCTTCCCTTTTGTGCATGCATGAAAAAAATAGGATGTTCTCTATTTTTGTGTGCCTTTGCGCAAATGTGCAATACTTTGAAGATAAGAACACATCTAGACCTCATTAGGCTAAATGGCCTTTTAAATTGTGGCAGGGTGATGTCCACTCCCATGTTAACATGCCTTGTGTGCACAAAAAAGTGCAGTAAAATGCGCTGATCGGAGTACAATAGCACCTTGTTCACGGCCCAAATAGGTTGTACTGACACACATGCAATTGCACATACATTTGCCTGAAGCCATCCTAAGCTTTGTTGGCTTATAGGTAAACCGTGTTCCAATAGTTGGCACTGCAGAGGTGCATTCTTACATTTGTATGACTCTACAAACACACACACAGGGCTCTAAAACTTGCAAACTACTTGATAGGTCCACCAGATGTCCTATCAGTATACCTGTATTTGTTACCTAATTTTCTCTTATTCTCCGATGTTTTGGTTGACTGTAGTTTGCAGATTATAGAACTGACTTTCTAATTTGGGGAAGGCGAACTTGTGTTTATACACAGCAGCCATCTGAACCAACAGAGTTGCAATGTAAAGCAAAGATGACGGCTAATCCACTGAAGAAAGAAGATGAAGGCACATCTCCAATTCCATGTACTTAAGTGGGTTTATGGACAGCATGTCGCTAGCAAATAGTTTGCACCAAATCTTTAGATAGAATTCCTACTGAGAGAGTTGAGGCTATGAGTTTCTGCTGGACTTAAAACACAATTTGTCTCTTACTGACAGTCTCCTACAAAGAGGATGTCTGCAGATATACTAATGTTCTTCTTATTTGCAGATGCAAAGTAAGCACCCTAAACAAAAGTGCCGCTGAGTGGTCAAAATTGACATCCCCCTGGCTTTTATACTCTTGTTATTGATGAGTTGTTGGCTGATACGAGAAAAGATAGGGAGGATGAGTTGGGGAGAATGGGAGAAGGATAACTTAGGTGGACCAAGAAGTGGAGAGAAAGAGGGGGAAGGAAATCGAAAAAAGGGAAACAAAAGAGAAAGGGGGAGAGGGTTATGGATACAGTGGACATAAGCATTCACCTCTTCCCACTATGGTAAAAGATGTGAAGAGGGTCAATCATGGGAAGCCCCAAAGCAAGTATATTCTGTGGAGTGGGTGAAAGAAAACAAGTAATTTTAGTGTTTTTCCTACTAAATCAATGTTTCTCTTTTTGAAGGCTCTCGTGTGCTCTAGCCACATAATTTCATTAACTCGGGCAAACCACTGGGAAATAGTAGGTGGAGAGGAGGATTACCAGAGGGCTGGAATACAAGTGTTACCTGCATTGAGAAGGTGTCTCAGAAGAGGACCCTTGTATTTGCTGTGCACCTCTTTAAAAGAACTCTGATAACAAATTGGGGCAAGTTTAATTAAACTGATGCCAAGCAGATGTAGGAAAGTTGCCTAATCAATCAGATTGCTTCATCAGAGCAAAATATCTGAAGTATCAAGTTGGCCGTTAATATAATGACTATTAACTAGCGTAACAATTTTACAGCATTCACTCGTCTGGTACGGAAAATGGGAGGTTCCAGTTGATTGAAAGCTGCCCTATCGGTAGAAAAACTTACTGTACAACAATGTTGAACGCCACTTTCCCAATGAACGTTACAATTTGTAAAGATTGAAACTCGCAGAAAGGAACCCAATAGCAGAGATAAAAATGGGCCCCCGATTAGAGTAATGTGTTTTTCCCCAGTTGTCATCACGACGGCTCCATTACATATGGAGGATGCCCTCTGACCTCCGTAGGGAGGTAAGAGCCTTTAAAAGCACCTCCCCTCCACCATCTCCTCATTGTCTTCCTGTCCCTATGGTGGCCAGATGAAGAACGAGCTCCGGGGGATAATACTTACCGAGCACTCCGTGCCGAAGATTCCCTGGAGGGAAGAGGCTGGGCTTGCACATCGCTTTGGTCCCTGCATCCCCGGCCTGCACCGCCATGCAACCGTCAGTCACCACACAGTGCGGGTCTCCATGGCAGGCCGGCATCTCAGGCCAGGGCACACAATGACTAAGTCACCCGGGAGATGATGTGGTGACATCACACGCACAATGCGGGGGTGTGGCTACTGGGAACCCGGAAATGGCGCCAAATTCAAAAATCTGCCTCCACTGCCATGCTCTACTCCTGCTGGAGGTTATCCTATGATCAGAGTAAGTCCTCCAGCATGTCATCGACAGACAGCTCAGCAGCACGTGAAGAAGAGGCAGAGCCCCTGCAAACTGAGAAGCCAAAAAAACGCATTGATGGCAACGTTACTGTTGATTTAAATGCATACTTTTTCCTTTTCCTCCATTCTGGGCTTTAAGCGTGATAATATGGAAGAAAAAAATCGCCCTATAAGCAGATGATATTCTGCTATTTTTAGGGGATGCAGAAACCTCTCTAGAGACAACCATGCAAGTAATTAGGGAATTCGGATCCTTCTCAGGGCTGGTAATAAACTGGTCCAAGTCGGTGGTGATGCCGGTGGATATCCTGGAGCTGTATATAACCAATGAGGAGATACTCATAAAATGTACCGCAACATTTAAATATCTGGGGGTCAATATTACTAGAAATGTTGCTGATTATGGGAAAATAAATCTGGAACCGCTCCTTACTAAATGGAGGCAGCAGCTCCAAGTGTGGCGTAAGCTCCCCTTGTCAGTTATGGGGAGGGTGAATTTAATCAAAATGGTGTGGATGCCGCAGCTCCTGTACCTAATGCACAACTCCCCCCAGTGGATAATGCAGCGTTTTTCTATAAAGTTAATAGTATATTTAGAGAGCCTATTTGGGGTGGAAAAAATGCCCGTATTAAATTGGAGACACTGTGTAATCCCAAGGACCAACCCCCCCCCCCCCCCCCCATCTCATACTTTGTTGCCTCACAGCTACAACATTTTAAGGTTTGGGGGTCAGAAGAGACATGGGATGCAAGCTTCTGCATGCTGAAGGGGTGCTGTGCTGGGTCACATTTATTTGAGGCTCTGGAGAAACACGGCTTTAAGAGAAATGGTCAGATTTTTCCCACCCTGTTACTTATGCGCAAAATATGGTGGAAAGCCAGAAGTATGATGGGAATACAAAGTTGCACTCAATATACTCCAATACGGTAATACCCATGTCTAACAGAAATTTACAAATTACAGGACTTTCAGGGATGGAGAGAAAAAGGCATTAAGAGAATATCACACACATTAGAAGAGGGAAGAATAAAAACCTTTGAACAACTGAGACAAGAATATGACATTCCAAATAGTGAATTCTATAGGTATCTGCAACTTAGGCACACTATCCAAGCAGGAATGAACATAGCGGAAGTAACAATATCAGTAAATATAGTGGCAGATATTATAGGAACAGCAACTACTACGGCGGGGAAAATCTTGCAGATATACTCATATAGCCAAGATATAACGAATGCACGCAACCCATTCCTCGCCAAAGCAAAATGGGAGGCAGATATTGGTCCGATCAAGGAGTCGCACTGGGAGGAAATCCTGCAAATGACACCCAGACTATCGTAGCTATACTTGGTGCACAGGGTGTACCGCACACCAGCTTTTCTGTATAACATCAGAGTTAGGAGCTCACCCCTGTGCACGCGCTGCAAGACCTACGCGGCGGACTTGATGCACATGATGTGGCGTTGCCCAAAATTACACCGATACTGGACAGAGGTGTGCGAATTGATTAACACATTGTTTGGAATAATTGTACACTTTACGCCATTTGTGTGTATCCTGGGCTATGTACATGACTTGGCACTGGATGAGCATGAAAAATTGGCAGTAGCTAGATTATTGCACCTAGCTCAGAAAACTATAACTCAACACTGGTTGGATGAGGCTCCTACATTAGGTGAATTTAAAAATAAAGTTAATCAAGTCCTTCCATAGGAAAGGAATATATATGCTAAACGTAAGACCAGTCAGAAATATTATATGTGGCTTAGATGGATACACACTCATGGACTGATGGGCCCAGGTCCATCAATAGGATAAAGGATGTGTGTGCAGAGTGTGGTGTGGGGCGCCGTGTGGGTCAGCGGCTGCGTCGTGCAGGGGACTCGATCCCAGAGAGGGAAGGGGGAGGGAAAAGACGAGGCTGGTGAATTAGTTGGAATATATATTGTTTATTAAAGAAAAAATGATAGAGACAAGGGGGGGGGGGAATACGAAAAGTATATACTAAGTATATATAGACCAAATAAATGAACAACATATGCTTGCCCCCTGAACTAAGCAGAAATAGCCTCTCGACATTTTTCGCTTCTCCTTTCCTACGTTCCTATATTCCTTGCTCGACAATCTGTACCTGAAGAGCTGCCGTGGAGCAAAGAAAGACAAGAAGGGAAAACACACCGGATTCATGAATAAGGCTTATTATTGATACTCCCATTGATAACTTTAATTACGATTGCAATACGAGAGAAGGACCCATTGTTTACACTATCCCTCAGGGATGTTGGAACAGTTATTGTGAGAGACCTTGGGGGGAGGGGGTGGAAAGTATATATGTTTTACGTGTGATTTATAGTGTAAAATTTTCAATAAAAACATTTAATTCAAAATAAGATATACCCATAATTCTTAGCTTCCTGCAAGCAGGCCTAAAAAGGGGGTTAAAGCCCAAGAACCCTAAAAGTGCAAGTTGCAGCGTTGGGGTCCTGTCTGGATTTTCCCTTAGCAGAGCATCGCTGCGTCCACAGGTTCCTAAAAGGGGCTGACAGATCTCTCTCCTGGTTGCCATAACCTCGGCACGAGAGTGGGAGAATTACAAGCATTGTCTTGTGTTGAACCCCATACGATAGGGTCATTTTAACCCTGCTTTCCGTCCAAAGGCTGTCTCCAAATTTCACAGAGAACAGGCAATTACCCTACCCTCTTTCTGCCAAGGTCCCCGTAATGACAAAGAGAATTCCATAATTTGGATGTCAGGAGGGCTGTTCTAGCCTATCTAGAGGCTAACTAATCCTTCTAAAAACACAATAACCTTTTTGTCCAATATCAGGGGCCGGGCAGAGGAAAGACAGTGTCTAAGGGTACCATAGCAAGATGGATCAGGACGGCCATCCAGGAGGCATACAAAGTCCAGAGTCTCGCTCCTCCAGAAAATATCAAAGCCCACTCAACAAGATCCCTTTCCTCCTCATGGGCAGAGAAAGCACCGGCCTCCGCTGAGGAAATTTGCAAAGCGGCTACCTGGTCCAGTCTGCACACATTTATAAAGCATTATAGAGGTCAATGTACAATTTAACAAAGACCTGGTATATGGATGGAAAGTCCTCTAGGCACTAGTCCCACTCTAAAAATACTTCTTATTTGGTATTGCTCCATATGTAATGAGGGCTCTCGTGATGACGACCGAGGAAAGAGATTACTTACCGGTAGTCCTTTTTCCGGGAGTCATCACGATGGGCCATAGTTCCCTCCCCTATAGAATATTTATGTTCTTTTCTTCTCAATGTAAAAATGATACTGAATAAACAGAAAATTTTGGTTCAGTATACATTTGTCCACCGTAATGATTTGAAAGTCACTGGGAAGATGGTGGAGGGGAAGTGCTTTTAAAGGCTCTTCCTGTCCTAACGGGGGTCAGAGTGCATCCTCCATATGTAATGGGGCTTTCATGATGACTCCCGGAAAAAGGAATATCGGTAAGTAATCCCTTCTTTCCATGCACAACAGAAGGGTATGGTGATTGTTGCCCCATTTACTCCTTTTCATGCCTTTGGCCAATTCAACATCATCTTGCTTATTAACAATGCCGTACTACATTCACATGGTATGAATTGTGCTCATCCCGCAAAAACAGGCAAGATACAGTTGTACTGGAGAAGGAAGTGCTACACAGTTTCTCACCATAGAGTAACAAAGGATCGAATCAAGGTTGGGCCGCGTAGCAGCTGAATTATCTACCTCTGTGTCTTGCACGCCCTTTAATTCTGTGGGGGCAAACCCAATTGCTCTATTTTCTTTGAAAGCTGTCTCAACTCTGGCTTAAAAAGGCAGGGATTATTTTTGGTGCCACTACAGTTTGTTGGAAACTAACAAGATGCTGGCACATGGAGGAAGATCATCTGGCTGGGCGTACCTAAGGAGTGTGATTGCCCACAGCCTCCATCAACCTGCACTATGCCTACACAGGTTGTACATAAGGAAGGCCGGCCAACATTGGTTGTTCTACATCACGTCATCAACATCTGTCTTAAATTATAGACACGTTTGGTGTTTTATATTGGGGAAATGCACCGCAAACAGCCATTTCCAGCCAAAATTGATGAACCAAAGCTTGGTAGCCACCCTCAGCCCTATAAAAGCCACTGATGTTTGGGCAGATATTGTTCTTGCATGACTTTCAGCAATGCATTCCTCATGCGTTTGTCCTAACCTGGTTCTGTTTAAGGCATGTCTGACTGTTTCCATTTTAATCACTTAAAGCAAGTGTTGTGGAGCAGAACCTATAAATAGTTTGATTTTTCGAATGTGCGGTTACGCTGTAAATACTCCCGTGAGATCAGCCTTCAGGATTTTGTTTTTCTAACTGTTTTGTTCGTGTTTCACAACAATAAAACGATTTAAAATAAATATGGAAATGATTGTATGTGTATATATATCCAATCATGTGATTGACTGCGCGGAAAATGAACTCGTACACTGTATCCCTGTGTTATGCTTCCTGCATGTGCAGCTAATGGCATTGTTGTCTTCATATTGTTCACAGCGGTTAAAGCAAACCAGAATTTACAATGGATCTTTCATTGTAAATTTAATGATTTTTCCTTCATTTTCTGTTTTTCCCTCTTCTATGTTACAAATCCATTAGTGGTTTAATTTTATGCTCTCCATCTTGCTAATGATCTTAGACTAAGCTCCTTCATAATCCAAACCTCCCACTCCTGTCTCCAAGACTTTTTCCGTGCTGCATCAGTTCTCTGGAATGCGCTACCCTAGACAATTGGGTTCATCGCGAATCTCCACAGATTTCAGCGTGCAATAAAAAAGCCTATCACATTCCCTAGTCTAATCGAACTCTATCATTATCCCCCATGCACCCTAATGCACTTCATCTCTGTATATACACAGATATGGGCTGGTGATGGCTCATGTAGCATTATATATACCACTCTAATCAAAAGGATATATCTGGACAATTATACCGAACAAGCACTTTTACAGATGTAGCAAAGTTTAACTTGTTGCAGAAAGTTATCAGTCACCTTTATCTTAAAGTATTGAAAAACTATTGTTTTCTTATCTCAGCACAGCAAAAGCCATTGAAAGCCACTGAAACTTTCTGTGCCACAGTTTATCTTAACGCGTTCCGAGTCAAGTTAACCTTTGCTACATTTGTACCTCTGGTGTCACCCCTATTTCCTCATAGACTGTAAGCTCTTATGAGCAGGACCCTAATACTGTATGTAATGTCTGATTCTATCTGTACACATTTCCTCTGATTTGTAAAGTGCTGTAGTATGTGTTAGCGCTATAGAAATACTGTACAGCTTATTAGGCACTGTTCACATGCAGTCAGGGAGCTGCAACACTACATGTGAAAACGGTGAGAAAAGACCATTGTTAATCTCCACAGATTCACTGCAGTTGGTGCCACCTTTCAGAAACCATATTAATGCCACACCACAATAATTCTCATCTGCAATTTTATAATATTCCATACATATGAATTGAGTTGTTTCTGCAGCATGTGCATGGATTTCTGCAAACCCTATGAATGAGGCAGTCGCAGAATTTTCAGAAACAAATCTTCCATGTATAATATACTTTATTTACAGTGGTAAAACAAAATTTTTTTTTTAATGAAAGTAGTGAAGATCCCTTTTAGCCCGTCTGCACTCCACTGCCTCTTGTTAGGTATTCAGCTTCTCTAGTAAGAGGCTAACCACACTGTCTTATGTTGCCTCCAATTTACGTATGAAATTGGGAAGCATGTCCCTGCCTGCCTTGCTCTGAACTCCAAACATTTACGTATATTATGCTTAGAGTTCGGGGTCGGAAGACCTGCGGTCAGCCCGGGACATGCTTTCAAACTCCATAAGTAAAATGCAAGCAACATTAGACAGTAGGGCTAGGCCCTGACTGCGACATTTGAGTCTCTTCCTAGCCTCGCCCCCATAGCTATCTTCACAGACTCGCTCCTGTACACTCACACTGCGCTGTATGCTGTCAGATGCTCTCAGATATGCAGTTAGTGTGTATACAATCACTACCTCTCCTGATGGGAAAATGCTGTAACTTCAGAAAAAACAAAATTTCAGTATAACTTGTATTTTATTTATTTATTTACATTCCTTCTCTTTCCATGCTTAGGCGTCTAGTGTGTGGTCTTATCAGTGATTGACAACCTTTCCCGTATGATTGTACATACAAAGATGGGTCTCACAGAGTAGGACCGCCCACTGGACTCCTAAGGCAGAATTTCCTTTCTACTCATTCTGGGCTTAGGAGTCAAATGGGACAGTCCTACTCTGTAACATCCATCTTTGGATGTACAGTTATACAGGGAAGGTGGTCAATCAATGATAGAACTACTTACTGGACTACAAAGCATTGAAAAAGCATGGATTTAATAATCTTTCTTCGTATAGCGCCCACTTATTCACTTAACGTTCAGCTCATCCTACTCTGTAACATGCTGACCACAGGTCAGACTGCATGTTCAATGGCACAGGTTCCCTTTACGATCACGAATGAATAACTTTTTCTATACTTCGAGTAGTGTATCTGAGGTGCCCAGACAGAAATGTCCAATTGCTGCAAGACTCATCCTGTAGTTCTGTAAATTATTACAGATGTTTTGTGATTAGACACTGATCTGGCCACCAGAGGCTATAAAAGTCATTCCCCTGTTGCCCTATAAAAAGGCTCTCAGAGGCTACTTTTGGGTAGTGTACCTCTTGCTGAGAGATCGATGACCACTAGAAATGCCTCTACGACACACTCAGATATTTTGCCCAGTTAACAGACTTTGAGAGGGGGCACATCATTGGACGGACAGAAGCAGGATGGTCGTTTCGATAAATTGCCCACTATCTAGGCTGTTTAGATCAAGTGGTGGTTACAGGAGGGCATGCAGACATGGCAAACAGTCTCTGAAAAGGCCCAGAAAGACCACCAATAGAACGATTGATCTACTGTCCAGCTATAACCAGATGGAACAGTTCGTTGTCCAACATCCAGCATAGGTGAGACCTTCATTACAAAACCCTGTCTCTGTCCGCATCATTTCCTAGCACCTAGCAGAAGGAAATTTGGTATCCGTGCACAGTACATGCCCAGCCATTAACAACCCAACACCATTACCTTTGTTTGTAGTGGTGCTGTGAACAAGAAAGCTGGATATCTAGAGAATGGAACCGTATTGTCTTTAGTGACAAATCCCCGTTCTGTTTGGAAGCAGACAATGCACATGTATGGAGGCCTTGTGGTGAGTGATTCAATCTTGCTTTTGCTGTGGAGAGACACACTGCCCTAAATACTGGTGCAATAATCTAGGTAGGCATTTTAATACAACAGTCGGGCACAGCTTGTAGTGATACGAGGGACGCTAACAGCTCAGCGACATATGCAGGAAATCCTGTGGCCACACGTGTGGTCTCTCATGGCAGAGTTGCAAGATGCATTCTGCAATAGGATAATGGTTCACCCACACACAGCAAGGGTTTCCCAGGAATGCCTCTGCCAGGTTGCCACACTTCCTTGGCTTCCCCAGTCAGCAGATTTAACACTGATTGAACATTTATTTATGGGACCTGCTGGGATGCCACGGGCATGTGAGACCTAGAGGCCTAGTTGCAACATCTGTGTGCAAATGTGCCACAGGATAACCTACAGAGCCACTATACCTCCACAGCTGCCCATATCTCATCATGTATCTAGGCAAGAGTTAGCCTAACGGGGTACTAGAACCTCCTGTTACGATCGTGTGGGCAAACCAGCACAGGGCCCACACGATTGCAACCAAAGAGGACTAGGTACACACACGGGTTTCTGGCAAACTGACCCTGTGCTACAGGGGAGGCATAGCATGGCCCTACCTAAGCGGGGACATTGCCCCAATAAGGGCAGCCCAGCGGTCTTCGGATCTGGGCCCTAGCTGATCCTAGGAGCCACGCACCTGAACAGGATGCATTCACATGCCACATGACAGGGACTGAACAACTGGACACACAAAGTCAGAATACAGCAGCCACAATGCAAACACTAATAACAGATGATAAGCTGAATATAAATGCGAGGCGCTAGTTCGTACATTTGCCAATGAACTTAAGCTGCAAGGCCCCTCGTATCTTGCAGTCCCTACACTAGCAAGACACCTCTACTAGAGGGCCCTAGGGGCCAACCTAGCGCAGACCAAACTGACACAAAACAAACAAACAGACATAAACCGCAAGACACAGATCACACGGCAAGCAGCAACAAAACAGAGAACAAGTAACAGGACACACAGCAAACTTCAACAGACAAGGATTCATGACTGCTCCCCCTGAACACCAGACAGACTGACCAGGAGCTGGGTTTAAATGTAAGCACAGACCCAGGAGATTGGCTAGCAGGAAGTACCACACCCGGCCAGCTCAATCAATTAACCCTGTAAGGGTTGTGCTGCTAGGAAGCTTAGAACTACAGATCCCAGCAGCACACGTAACAGTACCTCCCCTTTAAGCATAACAACAAAAAAAATTATGCAACTCCTCCAAACCGCCACGTGTACAGAATTTATCTAAAAAGGCCCCAAGGCAAAGATGTCAAAATGGGAGAGAGTAAGGAAATTACTAAGCAGGACCACTGCGCCTTATGCAAATGGCCACCGAACAGTAGCCTGCATAGAATATGTACAATCCAGAGGGGAAAGATGGCTACCCTCCTTACTGACATAGCGTGAACAGGACTTATTACTACGGGCCTAATGCAGACGCCAGCCAATCAACAGGAGAAGGAAGTACACACTGGTACCTCCCGCACCGGGGTCTACAGCAAATTATGTCCACTGGGTGCACCTCGCCGCAGGACGGAATCGGGGACAGGAATACAGACTGCATAACACAGGATGGGTAACAGACATAGATGGAACTCAGACACAACATGCATGCCAGCAAAGCTGTATGGAGCCACCACACCCACTGTACAAGGGAAAGGACCGCCAGAACACCTATCTGGCCTATAAGGAAAATTGTGGCCGGCATCACCAGGTCGCACCACACACACGAAATCAGATGTTTGGAGGCCGCACCTGCTAAGGGAACGGAGAAACCGGTGAGTGGCTGCACTTGCGCGGTCACCGTACCACACACTACTGAGTGCACCACCCCAGAATGCCAGGAGGGGAGGAACAGCAGGTGTCCAAACCATCTGCGAGGAAGTACGGGGAAACTTGCTCCAACAACCGCATGCAACAGACACTACAATACAATGTGTTTACCATACATATGAACACCAACATACTCAGCACAGGACTATCCACACCTGATGTCTGCCCATCTGCACAGACACTGGACCTGTTACTGTTCACATATAACATCCTCAGAACAGGACTATCCACACCTGATGTCTGGCCACCTGCACAGACACTGGACTTGTCACTGTTCACACACCACTTACCAACATAGCTAACAACATAACATACTAACAGATGTTGCACAACATAATAACATACTGCATACAACATAATATAGCAACATGACATGTTAACATATAACAATGCTCCCCCACTTGCAAAAGGGGGAGCATTATGTTACGATCGTGTGGGCAAACAAGCACGGGGCCCACACGATCGCAACCAAAGAGAGGACAAGGTACACACACGGGTTTCTGGCAAACTGACCCTGTGCTACAGGGGAGGAATAGCATTGCCCTAACTAAGCGGGGACATTGCCCCAATAAGGGCAGCCCAGCGGTCTTCGGATCTGGGCCCTAGCTGATCCTAGGAACCACGCACCTGAACAGTCAGAATACACAGCATACAGCAGCCACAATGCAAACACTAATAGCAGATGATAAGCTGAATATAAATGCGAGGTGTTAGTTCGTACATAGACCAATGAACTTAAGCTGCAAGCCCTGGAAAGGCCCCTCGTATCTTGCAGTCCCTACACTAGCAAGACACATCTACTAGAGGGCCCTAGGGGCCAACCTAGCGCAGACATAGCAAACAAACTCAACAGACCAAACTGACACAAAATAAACGTACAAAGGGACATGAACCGCAAGGCACAGATCACACAGCAAGTAGCAACAAAACAGAGCACAAGTAACAAGACACACAAACTTCAACAGACAAGGATTCATGCCTGCTCCCCCTGAACACCAGACAGAGACTGACCAGGAGCTGGGTTTAAATGTGAGCACAGACCCAGGAGATTGGCTAGCAGGAAGTACCACACCCAGCCAGCTCAATCAATTAACCCTGTGAGGGCTGTGCTACTAGGAAGAGTAGAATGAGGAGAGGCGGGACGGGGGCAGGGCTAATTCTTCAGACTTAGCCCCACCCCCGTCCCGCCTCCTTTTATTGCAAATAGTGCAGAGGGGTGGAGAGGAGGCAGAGAGGGGGCGGGAGCTCAAAGCACTGCTTCTGGCTCTTCCATCCCCCCCCCCCCCCCCTGCAGATGAGGACACCATATATCGGCTCAGCATGAAAACCGAGCCGATATACGGTCGTCTGAATCCACCCTTCAATTGTACAATTTTCTCCAATAAATTTTTATGCTTTCGCTCTAATATTGTAATCCCTTACATATATCCTCATTACATCCATCCATAAAGTTTTATTCTATTTCAACAAACTTGTCTTGGTGCATTATGTTTTCCTCAATGAGTACATAATGTACACTTCATAGTAGAATATAGTTTTAGGTAGTGTAAAGATTGCAATCACATGATCCCTAATGCCATGCATAGTGTGTATGTGATAGATATATATTAAATAAATGCTCTACACACAGTTCACAAGTCTCTTGTATCAAACAGTAAATTCAGCACCAATTTTCCAGTGTCCAATGACGGACAATATTTACTTCATATTTGAAAATACAATACTAGTTTGGAATGTGGTATGTGTTGTGGGAGTGCAGTATATAGAGTGGCCTGCAGAGGGCTAGAGACAGGCATTCTGGTACTGCAGAGAAAGGGTTAAAGCCTAATGGGTGTGGTAGGAACTAACATGAAAGGAGAAGATCTTGCCACACTCAGGGAAAGAGACAGCTTAGCTGCAAGCCTGCGGTTCAGCGTGGACAAGTGCACATATGTTTTGCTGTGCTGTGTGCAATAAATGCTGGCAAGCACCATATTTTAAATGAATTCCTGGCTCTGAAGTATCCGTTTGCACGTGTGATGTCCGTTCCGGTCTGAGAGGCTGGCGATCCGCAGGCGATCCCGTTGCCACAGTGTGTGTGTGTGTGTGTGTGTGTGTATTTGTTTATGTCTGTGTGTATGTTTATAATATACATATTATTGTAGGAATGCAGTGTGCAGGATGACCTGCAGAGGGTGTTAGACAGAGCCATTCTACTACATGCAAAGAAGAGACGCCTATGGGTGGGGCAGGAACTAAGATAAAATGAGCAGTTCCTACCACACTTAGAGGGGGAGGAATGCTGGCTGCTAGACAAAGAGGCGATGAGAGATGCCGCATAAGGACTGGGAGCCTGAGGTCTAATGTGGACCAGTCTGGGCCCATCACCAGTCTGTCAGAGGAGGACTCCCTGTAGACACCCCGGGTGGGGTTAGCGACGGAGACCCTGAATAATGGACATTTGTATGCTGGCAGGCACCAGGTTTAAAGAACTATAAGTTTTCTCAGCCATTTCTGTGTGTGGTGGCTATGTCCAGACGGGGAGGTCAGTGATCCTGCAGGCGAGTAACCCCAGCTTGCCACATATGGTGAAGTATGCGGGCACAAACTAAATGGCTCTAACACTTTCTGCAGTCTATCCTGTACATTGCACTGCTACAATATATATAATATATATCCTTTCTAGTGCTGTAGTCAGATTTATCCACCACTGTAACTACGGTATACACTCTTGTAGGAATTTATTAGTTCTGCAGTGAATATCTATTTTATACATGGGGTAGTGATACATCATTCTCAATAATCCTGGTCCCAATGCAACCCCCTCCTGATCACTCCTAGGTCTCTCAATCTCCCTAGAACCAGTAGCCGGGAAGCCTCTAGTTTCAGGGCCCAATCAATTTTAATTATCATATGAGAAATTAGTCTCTACACACACGATATTATATTTTCCTTTGTATTCTTCCTGAAGCAAATACGACAATATTACCTACAGGAAGCACTGATGTAACACAGTTTCAGGATAGTGCGCTGGGAAAAGAAAGATAAAGAAGAGCATTTGTTTCTACCCATCCTTAGAAATGGTACAATTCAAGGACAATTGAATAGTATCAATCACAGGCACAAGATCTCAGATAAATCAATGTGGTTCTGTTGTGTTCTAAAAAATGTGCATTTTTAAGCCTGCATTTGCTGCCTAGTTCCTGCAATCCATGAAGCCAATTACTACATAACAGAATAGCCAATGCAGCTGACGGTGTATTTGTCCTATGATGTATTACATGTGAAGCCATTCTATATATAATTCCAAGAAAATTCAGATTACAAATTATTATAAGGAGTCTTTTAGAGCCAAACTGTTTCTGGATCTGGACACTGTTCCAATGTTGCCATCTGCATTGAAATGAAGGACTGGAGCCTCCACCTCAAGCATTTTCAATCCCAACACTGTAGCCATGATAAAGAGCTAGTATATTGGGTTTCTTTTTTAAAGGGGTTCTCTGCTTTTGATAATCCTAACTTGTTAGGCCCCTTGACAATAAGCAAATCACAAAGTGTTCCCATACTGGGACCCTCAATATCTACGAGGAAACCTGGCAGTAAGTGTTATGCTAAGGTTGCTTTTATTGCTATCCAATAAGTCAATAAATATCTAATTACTATGCATATGATTACACACATCTGGACCATCCTCAAATCAATGGTAGCTAAGCTTGACACACAGTGAGCCCTTTGGCAGCTATACAGTCACTTATACTTGTTTGGTAGCTTAGATATGCCTGTTTCCTTGAAGAAGTATGTGTGTCTCTTCAGGCAAATCCAACAAAATGCACCCACTCCCAACAATGAGTTTACTTCGGTTCTCCTGATGGTCCAGGGTCTGGTCTTGTAAATCACGCAAGTGCTATATAGATAAATGGTCTGGTCTTTGGGAATATAGCACTGCAACCCCCACCAATCTTGAAAATGGAGAGCTCATGGCACCTGATCCTCCTCACTGCACCCTCTTGTAGTGAAGCGGGGCTTGAATGGAGTGGCAGTATGCACACTTGGCTGGCAAAGATGGTTAAGTACAACACTTGGCTATTCTTGTTCATCCCATAGCCTTTGAATGGAGTCACAGCGAGCATGTTCAACTGATGTTCAATTCAAGCTCCTCCTTACTGCGGAGGGTGCAGTGCAGAGGGACATAGAAACGCTACTGTCAAGATTATTGGGGCTTCCAGTGATCAGACACTTATCACCTGTAATAAGTGTCCTAAAAATATTTTTGATGGGTGCTCTACCACTGGAATTTCTAGATTATTGAACTAAAGATGTTTAAGCATCCGAAAGTCGTTTCAATGATCATGGCTCCTGCGCGCTTTCACACAGAAGTTATAATGGCTTACTGAATGGAGGCGAAGCGTGCCGGAGATCTCTTCCAACTGCTCGACTCCATTCAGAGTAAACAGGCAGTCATTCTTGGATGAACAACTGCCTTTTTGCAAAGACTGATAGCAGCAGCTTTTTATGACTGCATGAACTAAAGGACAAATGATAAGCGAATTAATTGTTTTGTCATTCAGTCGTTAGTTGTGTTTACACCGAACTATTATCCTTCAGTATTGCAATATCCAGCAATAAAATGAACCCTAATTGTTCAGTGTAAAAGGGCCCTAAGACTAGCTGAGGATGACCCTAGGTAGTTTGTGGTTCCACAGGTCTGTGCGCGGATTGGCCCCAGTCATTGAGTTTAACCCTTTCCAATCCACTGTCTGACATCTGAAGACATTATGATTTAAGGCTGTACAGCTCCAACGTTGGAAGACATCCATCGGAGTTCTCTTACTGTATATTGCCAGCCTCTCTGCTGTTGGAGCCTATCCAACGTGTCACCTCATGCAGTACTGGCTTTAGCCAGCAGATAGCGCCGTTGTATAACGGCAGAAAAAGAGTAAGCCCCCTAGGAAAACCAGGATACAAATTGGATTGGAAAGGGTTAATCCATATGCCAAACCCACTGTGCTTTCTGGATGGAATCCATTTCATTAACTGACCTGTCAATTTTTTTTTTACCCATGAAGCAGACTTCAAATCCATGCAGATAAAAACTGCACCACTGGACGAACAGCAACGTGTTTTTTCTATTGAATTAATGCAAAGAGAATGTCACACTGAAGTCACGCAAACATCACTTAAGGCGCCTTTCACACAATATGAAATCTGCCTCACATATCTGGATTTCAGACAAAAATGTTCATTTTTACATGACGTGGATCTGCATGTGGATTAGATCTATTTTATGGGACTAATCTAAGGGCTGGTTAAAGGTGCTTTTAGTCAGTACAATTATCGCTCAAGAAAACATTCAAACGAGTGAAAGTGAATGATAATCGTTTAGTCTAAACACGAGCCTATGGGCTGAACCACAAACGAGAATCCTTTTTGCTTCTTGCTAGTCCATTTTAGCGTGCATTTCCACAAATGTATATCGGCTCGGTTTTCACGCCGGGCTGATATACGTCGTCCTCATCTGCGGGGGGGGGGAGGATGGAAAAGCCAGGAGCAGGCACTGAGCTCCCGCCCCCTCTCTGCTTCCTCTCTGCCCCTCTGCACTATTTGCATTGGGGAGAGGCGGAATGGGGGTGGGGCTAATTCTCAGAACTTAGCCCTGCCCCATCCCACCTCCTTTCATTGCAAATAGTGCAAAGGGGCGGAGAGGAGGCAGAGAGGGGGCGGGAGCTTAGTTCCTGCTCCTGGCTCTTCCATCCTCCCCCCCACCCCCCCTGCAGATGAGGACGAAGTATATCGGCTCGGCGTGAAAACCGAGCCGATATACTTTCGTGGGAATGCCGCCTTACGCAGATGTAAAAATCATCATTGGCTCATTCACTTGTCGTTTCATTTAAACAACGATCGTTTAGTCTTTCACATTCATTAATGATACTGAACGAGTCAACAATGAATCTGCCTTGCTAAACAGACTGCACAACAGTGAATGAGCTGGTGATGACGTCACCCCTTGTGCAAATGAGAATCTGCTCATCTGAAAAAAAAAAGCCGCCTTTGGCTCCATTTACACGGGCGTAGGCGATTTTCGGTCGGCTGTGTCACAGCCACAGCATGACCGAAAATCGTGTGAACAGGCACACAAATCTCCCTTTTGTGCACCTGTTCAGATGGCTCGGGCAGGCGAGTATACTCCTCTCCCGGGATACCGTCGGGCGAGGGGAGACAGTTTAGCTCTGTGGAGACGAGAAGGGAAGAAGGTGGGAGTTTAGCAGACATAGGAGTTTATGGCAGCCGCTGCCGTATTCCAACTGGAAGATAGTTCCTGAACTATCTTTCCTGGCCAGCGTAAAAGCGTCTGGCGGAAATGCACACCATATGCGCTATTTTGGCACTTTTACGCCATGGGAATATACCCATCTGAACTGATGCATTGTAAACCAATCCATCAGATGGACAGTGTATATCGGCCATCCATGAAAACGGGGCTGATATACGCTCGTGTGAAATGAAGCCTCACCCATGTGAAATCCGTATCAAGATTGAGAGCATTTCAACTAACAGCAATATGAGTATTTATGTTTGCGTGAGCAGACTTGCCGTCTGAGAGAATAGTAGAAAAAATGGAAGGAGTGGAGCAACCTCCAAGGAGGATGGGTGAATCCCTTTTAGGAAACAGTTTTCCTATTTCCCTAATAGGGGTGAAATTGCTTTTAAGGTGCAGCCAGCCCAAGTACCGTCCCATTGATTCACCGAGGAAAGACAGCAGACTAAAGGCAAGTCCATAGCGAATACTGAGGAAGGGGCAGTGTAGCCCCAAAATGTGTTAATATGCCGGATCACTACTATTAAAACTGAGACATTGAGCCAATATGCTATATAAATTTGCGCCTACACCCAATTGTTTTTGTTAACTTCCTCAGACTTGAGGTCAGGCCAGGATTTGTGGCCATAATATAGGCTCAGGAATACACTCCTCTGAAATTGGTCTAAAGAAATTTTACTACATAACATGTTGAACAGCATAGTTATACATTTTTGGTTGTTCTGTGCAATACTACTAATAAAGAAGAATTTCCACTGCTGGAACGTGTAGTTTAGTGTAAGCAAACTCTTGTGTGGTCTGAGCTTTTGGCACCCTCGGCTCCTCCACATTTTAGTAGCTACTTTTAACACAGAACATTTTGTAGTTGTTTCAGAGAAAGATTTACGGCCCTAAACAATTCATCCCACCTGAGATAAACCCAGTGTCAGCTAATATTTCATAGCTAAAAAGTTTCCGATCAATCCTGTGAGTACTTCTCAAAATCTAGTTCTTGGTTTGAACAATAGTGAAGGACTGAGAAAAATTACATTTCCTACTTGCATAGCAATTCCTTAGTACAGCCGCACATTGCAAATATGGGCTTTAGCAGCAGATTTTTGACTTGTCACGCACCATTCTGGTGGCAGACGCCTCCCATATTATGACATGTGTGCCTTGATTTTGTCAATGAACTTAAACCTTTGAACATTATTTTCCAGTGTACATATAAGGAATAATTAAAGAATTTTCCAGGACTAAAAATAAAAAGCCCTGATTCCCACCGCACGGAACCCGGCCGCTGAAGCCTGTGAGTGGCTGCCCGTCACTACTTCTGGGTTCCAAGCATTGGGCACCGAGGCTGCAGCGCTGGACAGGGAGCCGCCAGGATAGTTGAGTATTCTTTTTTTTAAATTAATTTTAAGCCATTTGTACTTTTTTTTTAAGTTCTGGGCAAGCCTCTTTAACATAAAAAGTTGAGTAACTATTCAAATGTCTTACATTATTGATATTGTGCTGATCAACAATTATAGCCTTTATTGTATTCCTAAACTGCTCACAATTGTGTTGGTTGCTACTGGAAACTGACAAGTGAGCTGGCAGGCATACCCCTAACAGTTTGGCTGAGCTTGTAGAATAAAGTGGAATAGTTATTTTTGCATCGGATTACTGTTAGGAGCCTTGTGTAAAGATTACACTTCCCTAAACAAAAATCGCCACCTAAGCTCTGTCCACACATTTTAAAGGTTGTCTTGTGGCGACCGAGACACAAGGTACACAACTGAGGAGATGGCAGAGGTAGTTGTTAGGGATGTCACAGCAGCACTGCCAACTCCTTTCCTGAGGGATGCGTGTGACACTTCGCCAAGGCACCGACAGGCCTCTCCAGGCAATGCTAACTTAGTGGTTACCTGTATAACCTGTGTAGTGGACACAAGAAGTTCTGTCACTCGTGACGCCACAGTTCCTTACTCCGTGCAATATCCGACAGGAAATGAAGAAGGTCCACACACGAATGAGCTTTAAACACCGTTGTTGGGGACAAGCAACAACCAGAGATACTTTACTTCAATAAGGACAGCAGTACAAATCCACAACTTCACAGGAACACTTCACACCAGTGCAGGAAAAGCAGTTGAGGTCAAGGAGGAAACACAGGATGAAACCGAGCCTACATACGGTCCTAGTACCTGTAAAGCTCCACACCTGGACACAGACACTCCAGAGGAGGACAGAACACTCCGCTTATCACTGACTTTGCAGGACAGTCGTGGACACTGCACAGCGGTTCACTCTCTCTTACTTTTTCTCTCTCGGGGTAGAGGTCCTAGGTAGAGATGTCCAAGTACCGTGATGGCGAACCTATGACACGCGTACCCATAGTCGCTGACACGCGGCCGCTCACCCAGTTAATGAATACCAGCAGGGGCCGTGACTCCCCTGCTGGTATTCACTAACCAGCACTACTAACAGTGCTGATCCCGGTGCACACTGTGATGTCAGTGTGCAGCCAGGATCCTCCTCCCCCCGTCCCCCGACGTCTCTTACCTGTTGGTTCTGCGGGAGCGTCCAGGGGAAGAGGCGTCCTGCAGCACACTGACGTCACTGTGTGCGCCGGAGATCATCGTGCTGGAGGGCGCCGGGCACAGGAGGAGCGGAGCATCCACGAGGTAAGTACGTGGGTCTCGTGGGGGGGCAGTCACCGTTGGGGGGGTCGCTGTAAGGGGGGCAGGTAATGCTGGGGGGGCCAGCTGTAAGGGGGGCAGATACTGCTGGGGGAAACCCGCTGTAAGGGGGGCAGATACTGCTGGGGGGCCCGCTGTAAGGGGGGGCAGATACTGCTGGGGGGAGGGGCGCTGTAAGGGGGGCAGATACTGCTGGGGGGGCCTCTGTCGCTGCTGGTGGGTGCTGGAGACTCATCATTACTGAGATAAGTGAGAGGGAGGCAGCGAGAGGTGAGGACCTGTGCTATGGGTGTTTCGGGTTCATTAAATACAGTTATACATTACTATTATACTTTTTTGTTATTTAAACTATAGCGAATTTATGGATTTTTTTCTCTAAGTGACACACCACCCGAGTTATGCTCCGTTTTTTGGCGAATTTTGACACACCGAGCTCAAAAGGTTGCCCATCACTGTCCAAGTACTTCTTCTCGGCTTCCATTCCTTACCATATGAGGGTTGAAGGTACCCCCATGTGGCTGTCACTCGCTCTCACTCTCACAAGGAAGGACTGGAAGGGACTCTCTCATCTGTACCTTGCAGACACATATATCAATCATATCCACATGACAGCACAAATTGTTACATTTTCCAGACATATCCCAGACCTTTACAGACATTAACCTCCTGCATGCTGTAGCTGTGCAACACACATAACGAAGGATGAGACAGTTTGCACAGAGCATCCGCATTAAAGACATGACAATCACAAAAGTTATAGCCCCTATTTTGGGTCACTATAATATCGCCAGAGGCATCACCTTGCAGTTTGGAGCCACAGCAATAATCTGCTTCAGGGGAAATGTAGTTCCTTCACAAGGGACTTAGATGCTACAGAATTTTCCCTTAGCCCACAGTAAGGAGGAAAGGGGGGACACAGGACCCCTATTGTCAGGATCGGTTAAGTTCTTGGTGGTTAGACCACCACCAATCTGACTTTTATCACCTATGCTATGGATAGATAAGTCTTCATATATCTGTATACTATAATAATGCTGTATCCTTCCAACATGTATGCAGAGAACATTGCACATTCTCACTCCCATATTTACACTATTTTCCCTGTACAGACAAAGAATCCCTGGAAACTCTGACATGTTGGCAACTCTGATACATGAACAATCTGTCTACATAAAAACACTGCAGTGGAATGAAGCGTTGCTGGTCTGAAAAGACAATATTGCGAAACCTGAAAGATTAGCAGATGCTAGGAAGGAGTCAGTTAAGGTGAAGTGTACAAGTGACAGCTGAGAAATACAGCTCCCCTCCAGCCATGAAAGGGTTAACATGGAGGAGGTGCAAAAACCACTGGAAGGAATCCTTTATCCCAATGTTTACCTAAGCATTTCGGTGGCAGACTTCAGAGGGCACAGACGTGTCAGTCCACAGAGGTCAGCCTGTGCCACTCACATTGCTGCAAGGGCTATCAGGATCTAATCTGTCTGCTGTCAGCAGCAACCTTCCTAGGCCAGGGTTAATCACAATTAGATAAATCATCCATTCTCCAGGATTTTACATTGCACACTATTTACTTACTGTATAACAAACCTTCTCTGTACAAACTTGCAAGTAGCTGCTTGTCTCCCTGGTCCCGCAATTAAGACCTAGGTGCTATGTTTCCGATGGCATAGGCTAATCTGTCACACCTCATCTGAGGCCCATGCATAACTGAGACATTTCAGGATTTACCGAGGTGCTGTTTTCTTTGCCTTATTTACTAAAACCTATTGTCACAGTAAATTAGCTGCAGGTTCTTTAACACGCCTTATGATCGCCGATTTTCAGCTTCTTAGAAGGGAAAAGCCTGGGGCTCCTGCTAAGAGATTTACGTCTACAATTCTCTTAATCTGCTCATGGGTAGACAGCCTGCATGGCAATTGCCCTTAGCAATATGTCTTTAATTCTTTAAATTAGAGTACTAAAGCTGGAGGAAAGACAATTGTGGGGGGGAAAAGGTTCCTCAGGAGTCAACATCTATCACTTTTACATCTTGACCTCTGAAAATGCCCAGTGGGCCTAGTCAATTGCTGGAGTATTGTGTCTTTAGGCCTATGCTACAAAGCTCTACTGTGAAAACAAAAATCCCATTCATTTCCATGGGGAGAGACCAGCCTACTCTTTCCCAACAGACTGGAATAAAAACTGGCCAATTCCCAAATGTTTTAACCTATCCTATTAAACGTTAATCTTAGCCAATGGAATAATATAGTAACACAAGGACTTATTTACTAATACCGTCTATAGTCTTTAGAATTCAACTGATTTATCATTTGACAGAGCTACTCGTAAATGTGCAAAGCATGATTGACAATGTTCTTGCACAATTTGCACAACAATTTTTTCATTTTTTAACATTTCAGTTAATGATTATGCATATTCATCTTTGTGGCGGTTGTAATTCCTTACACAACATTCAAAAAGGACCTGTTTAGAGACTATTAACAGCATCTTAAACACTAAGTTGACCTGTGTAAAGCCACCATATCATCTGAATGACGAGCGAGAATTCATTCACTAGTTGCCTAGTTTCTGCTTGCCTAAAAATAGTTACTGATTGATTAATTATCATCTGGTGTGAACAGGTAATCCTCTTTCAACAACTAGCCAACAATTTTGCAGGAAGTTGTGTACTTGCTTGCCATCGAACGCTGATTGGCTCCCTCCTTTTTCTTGGAACATTTTGCCCTTCTAGTTAATGCTCATTGGTTACATTTGATGAACCAGAACTTGAACAAAAAAAGTCCTTGCAAGCAAGAAAAAGGAGAGGTCCCAATACCAACTGTTAATTTGAACCAGCGTGAGACCGCATCGAGTGTTCACTAGAAGACCGCTCGGACGTATTTATATGCATTAAGTGGATTTGGCAACCATAGATTGTTTGTTGGGCAGGGGTTGAAATTTCAAATACACACCAGCCAAATAGCCTCACACCCCATAATTAGCTGATGAGCGATATTTTGGCCAGTGCAAATGCTCCAAACAATTCGTTAAGCAATCTCATAATTAAACAAATGAACAATGGGTAGAACTTTGCGTAGGTGGTCTGCACCTTCCTAAGAAAAAAAGTTGTCTCCATTCTATCCCTGCTACCAAATCCCAGGTTCCTCATATCAAACTTTTCCACATCGGGGTTGCTCCACTGCATCCTTTTTTTCCCTCCACTTTCTATATTGTTATTAATCTGCATCTATAGATCTAGCACCCACTTCAAGCAAATACGGTAGGAGGATGCCTGAAGCTGACAATTTATGTTTAAATGCATGCACAGCATATTTCATGTGCTTGCATAGTGCCTTGTGGTGCCCAGGAGAGCACCAACCTTTACCAGCATAGAATCACACATAGACCCATTCAGTTTCCACATTGTCCCACAGAACAGCATACTTTGCAAACAGTCACATTTTGCTCACATAGTCATTGTCAACATTCAGAACATGCTAAGCAATGCCAAGAGAGTGACATATATTGCTCAAATAGTGCATTATAGCTATGTACTGCTCATATAGCTCATGACAGCGCCCATATCACCAAAGTCCTCACCTCCTCTTCTTCTTTTCACACATTGCCTAAACTCTGCAAAAGAGTTATCTTTCTCTTTACTGGCAGCTGCTTGCAGAGCTAGTAATTAGTGATGAGCGAATATTGGAACAATCTGGTCAGGAGTGATCAGCCCGATTTTCCAAAAATGATGAGGACAACCCAATCCTGATTCCCATTAAAGTCATCAGGAGTAAAAATTGGGTTCACTAATTTGGCCTCCAGAAGGTCCTTAGTGCAGCCAAATGCCCCTAAAATGGAAATGCGGGATGTGGTGGTGGTCGTGTCTCTTCAATGAATATGCTCCGTAATTAGCACGTTGCCTTGCAGTGCTTAGTTCCTACGTTCAAATCTCATCAAGAACCACATCTGCATGAACTTTGAAAAACGAAGACGAGGAGGAGGAGTTCATGAACATAGAACTGCAGTGCCACAGGGCAACAGTGATAGTCACTGAGCCACCAAGCTTCTTTCTTTCTCCTTCACTTTCTTCTTAGTCCTCTCTGGAGGAGGAGCAAGAAGGAAGGACAAGCATGATTAGTGAGTCATTAGCACTGTTGCCTTGCAGTGCTAGCATCCTATGTTTAAATCTGCCCAAAGACAATATCTGTATAGCGTTTTTGTTCTCTTTGTAATTCTTCTTCTTGTCCTGCTTTGGATAAGAAAGAATAAGTGTGGTGAGTCAGTTGTTAGCACTGCTGCATAATAGTGCTGCAGTTCTAGGTTCAAATCTGATCAAGGGCAACATCTGTATGGAGTTTTTTAAAGTCCATGCAGATGTTATCCTTGATCAGATTTGAACCTACGACACCAGCACTGCAAGGCAACAGTGCTAACCACTGAACCCACATTCATTGAAGAGGCACGACCATCAACATTTAGCATGCGTTATGGGAAAGCTGATTTTCACCAAAATTTGGTCTGACTGATCCGATCCAATTTCGTCGAGAATCGGCCTGAGTTTTCTGCGCTGGCTGATCGCGACGAGCAAACCTTGCTAATAGTCTCATTGATGTTACTAATTTAACTGCATTAACAAGTCATTGCAGGCCTCAAATCCATTAAAAATGCAGGAGAAGGGTTTTGCTCCTGTATCCTGTCCACACTTCCTTGTACACCATAATGTATACACTAATGATACATATGTGAAAATTTACTGTGATTGACACCCCCCAGAACCAAGGGGTTCTGTGGTAACATAGTATGTAAAGCCGAAAAAAAGACCCACAATGTTGATCCAGAGGAAGGCAAAAAAAAAGCAGCGAGGTAGAAGCCAATTTTCCCCCTCTGCAGCTTAACGTATACACCAAGAAAAGCTCCCAACATACAAGCTAGGTCTACCCATAGGACTCTATTCACCTGAGGGAGGCCAAAAGAGGGTTCTTTTCTATATACCTTTTTATTGTATGGAATAGCATAGTTGACTTTGTTCCATATAGAAAAAACGCCTATCTGTATGTGTATATATCAATAAAATGGTTAGACAGATGGGGAATCCTTCTGTCAGCCCATCAGCACCCCTGCAACATGATTACTTAGTTCTGTTACTGTATTTGTGTTATGAGTTTGGTTCTGGTGCTGTACCTATGTACTTAGGTTGGTTTTGCTAAATTTATGTTATGAGCTTGGTTCTGGTGTTGTATTTATGTTATGAGCTTGGTTGGTTCATACTGAACTTATATAGAATCATAGAATGGTAGAGTTGGAAGGGACCTTCAGGGTCATCGGGTCCAACCCCCTGCTCCGTGCAGGATTTACTAAATCATCCCAGACAAATGTTGAGTTTGGTTCTGGTGCTGTATTTATGTGCTGAGGTTGGCTCTAGTACCAAATCCACTGACTGGTTCTGGTGTGGGTATGATACTATATTGCTGCATTCTCCATTCATCAGTGAATTTTATCATTTTTTTTCCAAGGATGATGGGGGCACCACAAATTTTTGCATAGGGTGCCATCTAATCTTGGGCTGGTCCTGCCCATTAGGTGCTATCTTTAAAAGATTTCTGTATCATCCATATCACAGCATGCTAGTCTCCAATTCATCCAAAAATGGGAGATAAAATAACTACTCTGTGGCATGATGATTAAAAACATGTTTTTGGATTTAAAAAAAAGAAATTACTCACACTGATGTGTCTGAATTTGACACTTTTTTATTCTTATGTTAATTATTAGAGATGAGCGAGTATACTCGCTAAGGCACATTACTTGAGCGAGTAGTGCCTTAGCCGAGTATCTCCCCGCTTGTCCCTAAAGATTGGGTGCCGGCGGGGGGGGGAGCAGCAGGAGAGAGCGGGGAGAGGAATGGAGGGGAGATCTCTCTCTCCCTCTCTCCCCCCCCCCCACTCCCCGCCGCAACTCACCTGTCACCCGCGCCGGCCCCTGAATCTTTAGAGACGAGCGGGGAGATACTCGGCTAAGGCACTACTCGCTCAAGAAATGTGCCTTAGCGAGTTTACTTGCTCATCTCTATTAATTATATTATAGTGATTGTCTACTGTCCCTATAACTTGATCTACTCTGATGCTCATATGGTTCTACATTTCTGTAGGGATATCTCATTTACATGATTTAGGAGCAGACAAAGCACCAGGACAAAGATATACAGCTTTCCTGTTGGTAAAGAGATTAAGTACCGGCTCAGTATCCAAGATTGGCTTTGGCAGCAGAACATAATATTCTGTACTATATGTACACTGGGCGTAGGTAATAGACTATAAAAAAATGTGAATTCAAACATCATCATTGAAAGATCTGTTGGCTGATGATAAATTTAGGTCTATGGACTGTCCTCTTATCAGCCTGGTAGGCAGACATTGGTTAGACGTATATAGAGTAAACTGTTTCCAAACTACCCAACTCCATATTTGTCTTTTGTTTGTTCTAGCTCTAGTGTTTAGGCTAGTGATAGAGCAGAGTTGTGTCTACTCATGTTCTCCACAAGGAAGCTATTTAGTATCATTAGTTGTATGTCGGAATCAGCGATTTACTGATTGATGAACCAGCAGAAGGTCTAGATAGTGGCAGGGAATGCAGTCCTACTGAAAATACGATCTGTCTTCATCACATTGCTGTTTTTCTTCCATTTATTGCGCTCTCTTAATATGTAGTCTTGGTCAATTCTAATTTAGTTTTACTTTGTTTATAACACACCCTGAGGCAGACGGTGAATAGATGGGGTCAGGGTTGTAGAATCTAGTACAGGAGATACTGAGAACTCTTGTAAGGAGAAACATGATCAATCAGTTACGTGGCTTTACTCTTAGTTAGGGCAGAAGGTTGCAACTGCTACCAGATAGTAAAAAAGGCTAAATTAACAGCAAAATGGGTAAAACCAACTGTGTCTGGCAGGGTCCATTGAGCAAGAACGTGGCCAGACAACGTAGGTTTGCAAGAAGGAGGCAGTCACAGGACATAAGATATGGTCAACTAAAATAAATCAAATCCTGTATAGGAACAGTTTGGGGGTTGAATGCTTGTTCCAGGAGACTTGAAATTAACAAACTAGTGCAAACTAGAATAGAAATTGACGAAATAGAGCAGGAATAGGAGCTCTGGCTGGACACAAACTCAAATTTAACAGATGAGCTATGCCATGGCAGGACGTATATAGGCAAGGAGGCTGTTGGGAGGTAAGATTGGTAGAAGCAATTGCACTAATCAAGAAAATAAAGTTTAAAACACCCGATGTGAATCATGTGCCAAGCAGCTACTATTTGGCCTCGAACAGTACTGGTCACTCATTGGATCTCCATCTGTTGCAAACTAACCTCCAGCTGGGGGGAAGGACGCCCATCAGAATTATCTGGACCACGTAGAAACAAATAGGGCTAGAATATTAGATGGGGCCTGTGTATCTACACTTATGCACACTATTGCCATTAAATAGAGCGCTTTTATTTTGTTAGTAAGGCTTTGTAGCTCTCATACAGTAACTTGCAGTATGTAGGTGTGTGTCAACCTACTAGTTATTTAGGACCCCTATTTTACCTTAGGTCCTCTAACAGTAGTACCACAGTTGTGCAATAGTTGCTTTGTGGGGTTGAACCCAGGGAGGAGCATAACAAAGTACCTGGGACAATACTGGTGCCACCTTGTTTCTAGTAGATGAACTTGTTGCAAGTAACATCAGAATTCTCAAAGTATGGTATTACAGTCTATATTTTCTAAAAGAACCTGATGTTCTCAGCTAGGAATGTGTATTGTATCAGCTTTGGCTGTAATAGTACAGAGTGATGCAAAGAATGATGCAAAGGTAAAGCTGATTTTATAAATACATGAACTGGCATACACCAGCCAGAATGACATGAAAAGATCGAAGAGCACTTCCAAGTTTTTAATGCACCTTACAGATATTCCATGTGGACACTGTTGGTGGTCAAATAATTATTTGCTTAAAATCTTGCTTTTTGTATGTAGTTAGGCTGACTTTATACAAGCGAGAAAATCGGGCAAGAGTTTGTTTTGCGAGACGCACAAATATGAACCCTATTCTTTTGAATGGGGTCATACACATGAGCAATGTTTTCCTGCATGGCACCACGATGCAATGCTATGCAGGAAACAAATCACGGCATGTTCTATCTCCCTGCGTGTTCTCACATCGCAGCGCCCATTGCTTTCAATGGGGCTGGCAGCAGCATCGCAAGATCTCCCATTGAAAACAAGCTGCCAGCTTCATTGCTTCTTCCCCGAAGTGATGTGAAGCCGTTTTGACATGAAAACGCCTCGCATCCTTGGGGAATTCACATAGTGGGAAGCACGATATGGGGTCGGGATTCACAGCCTGATATCGCCCTCGCGAGCATGAAGTTAGCCTAAGGCCACGGTCACACAGGGCGGATTCCCGACAGAAATGTCGCGGTTTGGCCGCAGCGAAAAACCGTGCCATTACCACCAAGAGAACCGCCGCGGCTTTGAAGCTGTCTGGCCGCTCGCTTTTCCGCTGCGGCCGGCGCTCCCATAGAGGAGAGCGCGGTTGCAGCGGGAAAAAAAAAATAGACATGCTGCGGTCGGCAAATCTGTGCCGTAGCAGTGGCTTCTGCCGGCTGGCTGGCTAATCCCGGAATTAGCGGCCGCATGCGGATTTGCCGCGGCGAAATTCCGCATGGAATTTCCGCGGCAAATCCGCCTGGTATGAACACAGCCTAAAGGTATGTTTAGGTGTGCATGGCGCATGTGTTACCCTGCTAGCTCTGTACCAATCCAACAAGTATATTATTCCAAGATAAGTCACTATGCTGTCTTCAGGTAACACCAAGCAATGTGCAATTTCCCAATCAGTAATCAGGAAATTCCAGGTACAGATAAAAAAACATTTTCTGAAGTGAAGATTTTTTTTCTAATCTGTTTTTATGTTCTGATATCATTTTTTTAACCCCTTAAGGACTAGGGTACTTTGGCTGTAAAGGATCAGACACCTTTTAGGGATTTTACCAATGTGGTGGTTTTACTGATATATATATATTTTCTTCTTTAGCTACCAAAATTTTTTTGCTGCGTTTTTTTCCATGACATGTATGGCTGTTTTGTTAGAGGTAAAAAGCTAAAAAAAGATTTTTAAAATGTATAGTTTTTAAAATTTGTATATTTACGCTAAAATAAAGTATGGTAATGGGTTCCTCCTTTTGTTTTAGACGTTTTGATATATAATATGTTTAGTTTTGGATTACAGGGCACTTGCGGCAACTGTTTTGGTTGGCGTCAGCGGTGGGTCATTTTCTTTCTTTGGCCTTAGTCACACGGGCGTTTTTTCACGCGATTTGCGGATCGCATGACGGATACGCATCCGCAAATCGCGTGACCGGTGCGCACAAGTCGCCCGCAAATCGCCCGAAAATCTGCTCCTAGCCGCGTTTCATTAGAAACAGGCCGGAGCTGTCCAGCGCATTGCATTCAATGGAGACAGCAATAGAGCCGGCTCCATTTAAAGCAATGCGCTGCGGGCGAGCCCGGGATGAATTGTCAGGGCTGTGACCAATCAGAGGCAGATCATTCAGCCGGCGGGGATTTTAAAGCCCCGCCGGCTGAATAGTGCCGAGAAGCAGTTCAGGAGAACTGACAGCGGCAGCGGCTGGACTCCGGCTGCAGCGGAAAGGTGAGTATACAATTTTTTTATTTTAACACATTTTAGGATGAATTGCAGGGAAGGGCTTATATATTTAAGCCCTTCCCGACAATTCACCCCGAGCACGCCGGCAGCCCATTGCTTTCAAAGGAGCTGCTGTATTGCCGGCTCCATTGAATTCAATGGGCAAACATCGTTCTTCTCTGTCACAGCTGTTACAGCTGTGGCAGAGAAGAATGATTTGTCTTCTATATGTTCTCAATGGGGTCGGCGCTGCTGCCGCCGGCCCCATTGAGCGCATATACAGAAGAGAACAGGAATCGCAGATAGGTGCGATCTGCGATTTCTGTTCTATAATTTATCGGACGAGCGCATAAAAAGCGCTCATGTGTGAAAATCTGCTCCTAGCCGCGTTTCATTAGAAACAGGTCGGAGCTGTCCAGCGCATTGCATTCAACGGAGACAGCAATAGAGCCGGCTCCATTTAAAGCAATGCGCTGCGGGCGAGCCCGGGATGAATTGTCGGGAAGGGCTTAAATATATAAGCCCTTCCCTGCAATTCATCCTAAAATGTGTAAAAATCAAAAATATATATATACTCACCTTCTCCCGGCAGCCGGAGCTCCGCGCGGCCGTCCTGCAGTGGGTGTGAAGGGGGTGTGAGTCAGACCTGCCCCCTGATTGGCTCAGCGCTGAGCCAATCAGAGGCATGTCTCACTCACACCCATTCATAAATTCATGAATGGATGTGAGTCAGACCTGCCCCTGATTGGCTCAGCGCTGAGAGGCAGCAGTCACTCACCCATTCATGAATTCATGAATGGGTGTGTGAGTGAAACCTGCCTCTGATTGGTCAGGGCTGTGACCAATCAGAGGCAGATCATTCAGCCGGCGGGGATTTTAAAGCCCCGCCGGCTGAATAGTGCCGAGAAGCAGTTCAGGAGAACTGACAGCGGCCGCGGCTGGACTCCGGCTGCAGCGGAAAGGTGAGTATACAATTTTTTTATTTTAACACATTTTAGGATGAATTGCAGGGAAGGGCTTATATATTTAAGCCCTTCCCGACAATTCACCCCGAGCACGCCGGCAGCCCATTGCTTTCAAAGGAGCTGCTGTATTGCCGGCTCCATTGAATTCAATGGTCAAACATCGTTCTTCTCTGTCACAGCTGTTACAGCTGTGGCAGAGAAGAATGATTTGTCTTCTATATGTTCTCAATGGGGTCGGCGCTGCTGCCGCCGGCCCCATTGAGCGCATATACAGAAGAGAACAGGAATCGCAGATAGGTGCGATCTGCGATTTCTGTTCTATAATTTATCGGACGAGCGCATAAAAAGCGCTCATGTGTCCGATACCATTGCAAAGCAATGGTTTTATAAAATCGCCGGACGCATGCGTATGCGCAAATCGCGGCTAAAAACGCCCGTCTGACTAAGGCCTTTATGTGTAAATTTTTATTTTATTCTGTAATTTATTTATTTATTTTAATCTTCATGTCCCCCATAACATCTATATAAGCATCTCTGGAGGTCATTCGCATTGTATATGTGAATTACAGGGGAAAACATCCCCCTGTAGTAATAAAGTCACTAACAGAGCTGATCAAAGTCTGCTAGGGCAACTCAGCGGTCACGTGATCCCCAGGTCACATAGTGGAAGAAATACTTCCACTTTCACTCTTTAGTACGTAGCACTCATTGAGCGCTATGTAGCCTGGGAAGGAGAAGGTAGAAGCAATTAAAACTGCTTCTGCTCTCTCTTCCAGTTTCTCTGCAGTGTCTGACAGATGAACACTCGATCTGCTCCTGCTTGATTGCAGGAGTAGAGGCTTTGATCCCGTGCCATATTTTGCTATCGGCTGGGATTAAAGCTTGATCCTTAAAAGGTTAAATTCCATTTTCTTTACACGCTTATGGAGATGGCCATCTTGCCAGAATTGCTGTAACAGCAGTAGCAGTAATAATAATCTTTATCAAGTTCCATCAGATTCTGCAGCACTTTACAGATCAGAGGGCACATGTACAGTGAGAGTAAGCCAGTCTCACACAGGTGTTAGTAAAAACGCTGTGCTTTTAAACACGCTTTACAGCAATCTAATGTACGCCATCATTGCAGTGGGTGATGTGGTGCGTTACAAATCACTAAAACGCACTAAAATAGAGCAGACAGCATTCGAAAAGTGTGGTGTTTCAAACGCTTATCTGAGTAGTGCCATTGTAATCAAGGGAGGCATTTTACAGTGTTTTTAGCAGGTATTTGAAATGCCGTACATGCTGTGAAACACCGGTGTGAGAGTAACCCAAAGCAGACCCAAGATACACTCCAAATATACAGTCAGAAAATGATCTATTGGCCTCGATGGTAGACCTGGTCTATGATTTGTGCAAGACGATTTCGATGTCATTCATCTTCATGCTTGTATTGAAATACAGCAGGAATGTGCAACCCGTGGCCCAGGATGGCTATGAATGTGGCCCAACACAAAATCATAAACTTTTTTCAGACGTTACATGTGCTCATGGTGACTTGGTAAGGCAGGTAAGCATTCTTATTTGAATACTAAGGGCAGGAATGTAGCAATCGTGGTTGCAACATGTGCGTCCACAACCAGGCCTGGAGGTTAAGAGGGGCACACGCAGACTGAATCTGGAGGAGGCCACAGGCGGTACCTGGCAGTGCCAAGCTGTGAGCTTCCTCTCACAGACAGGCTTATACAGATGACAAGGCAGTGGACTCTGTGACTGTCTGACTCCACTCAGTCATCCTGGGTCCAGTGGAGGACGATTGTATTAGAGAAATGCTTCAAACAACTCCAATGTCAAGTATCCCATTCCCATTACAGTGGTGCCTTGGATTAAGAGTTTAATTTGTTGCGTGATGGAGCTCTTAACGCAAAACACTCGTAAGTCAAATCAATTTTTCCCATTAAAATGAATGGAAAAGCCATTAATCTGTTCCAGATCGCGACACTCTCCCACTGATTTCAATGGGGACACTGACACCCCCGCAGTGATTTTCGTGGAAGGGCTTTAAATATAAGCCCTTCCCTGAAATCATCCCTAGCTGTAGTAAAAAAATAAAAAATATATATACTCACCTGTCTGCTGGGGTTCAGGCGTGTCTAGACGCCTCTTGTTCTCCCTGCACTGCTCTGAAGCTTTTCAGTAGGCGGGGATTAAAAATGCAGGGAGAACAAGTGGCAGCTAGACACGCCTGAGCCCCGGCAGCAGCGAAAAGGTGAAGATATATTTTTTACTACAGATAGGGATGATTTTCAGGGAAGGGCTTATATTTAAAGCCCTTCCCCAAAAATCACTGCAGGGGTTGCCAGCAGCAGCAGCTGCCCCACTGAGAGCAAGGCTCTTAACCCAAGCTTTTGCTCTTAAATCAGAGCAAAGATTCGGGAGGAAGCCTGCTCTCAAGTCAAAAAGCTTGTAAGCTGGGGCACTCTTAACCCCTTTTTCTATATAAGTTATCACAAATTTGAGACCTGCTTGATGATTTTAATAGACTCTCCAAATGGGCCGCTGCATAATTTGGATTAGACCTACCCCATTTTCTTGAGAGGCTTGAAATCTAAGCCCTCCCCCCAAAATAAGCCCTAGCTAACCTGCATTAAAAAAACAATACGCACCTTGTCCACGGCATCCCGATGCCTCGCAATGGTCTCCCGCAGCGCTGTAGCAAGCTGCAGTGTCCTCCTCTCTGATATCTCAGCTTCTTTCTGGTGACGGGGCTTTGAATACCCCGCCTCCAGCAAAGCAATCGCTGTGATTGGATCGAGCGTCAGATCAGAGCAGGGGACACTGCAGCTTGCCGCAGCACCACCGGAGACCATCGCGAGGCATCGGGATGTCGCAGACCAGGTGAGTATAAGCCCCACCCCCCGAAAACAGGACACTGTGCATCTTTTGGGGCAAACATTAATATAAGATAGGGTCTTATTTTTGGGAAAACACAGTATGTAAGTATAGGAAATAGAAGTCGATACGATACGTGGCTGCTTGCCTCTTCTGTGATGCTTTATATCTGAATAAAGAAGTAATTTTAATGGATGCTGCCCTGACGACTTCTATTTCCTATACCTACAACTAATGGTGGACCCCTGCAGTCAGGATCTGGTTCTGGGCTTTGCACAATACCTTGCACCAGTGGTGTTTTTGGATTGGAGTGCTGCTGTTACCCTTCTTGTTTCTGTACAGTATGTAAGTACTTTTTTGCTTTTTTCCCCATTAGTATTAAAAAAAATTGTAAAAATTTTAAATCCACATATTTGGTATTGTCGTATCCATATCAACTTGCACAACAAATTAAACACACGTTTTCACCCTGCATGGCAAAAAGCATTTTAAAAAAACAAAAAAACGGAGGCAAATTTTCTATTTTTTTTTCATTTTGCCTCCCAAAAAAAGCAATATAAATGATCAAAAAACCCATATGTACCCCAAGATGGTACCCATAAAAACTACAGCTCATTACACAAAAAAAAGCAAGCCCTCAGAACTCCGTCCATAGAAAAATAAAAAAAGGTATAGGACTTGGAATGCAATTTAGAAAAACAAATTTAAGAAAAGGGTTTTTATTGTGGAAAAACCTAAAAAAAAAGAATTTTGATATCATTGTAATCATACACACAGAAAAAATGTATTGTCATTTATGCTGCATGATTAAAACTGTAAAAAAAACTCTGGCAGAAGTGATGCATTTTCTTTCCCTGCGATCATAAAAAAATTAATAAAAGTTTTACAATATAGTTTATGTACCCAAAAAAGGCACCAATAAAAACTACATTTCGCCACGCAAAAAACAAGCCCCCGTACATAAAAAGATTATGGCTTTTAAAAAGTGAAGATGAAAATCCCCCCAAATCGTTGCATCCTCAATGCCAAAATAGGCCATGCCCTTAAGGGGTTAAAATGCTGCATCCAATTCCAAAATATATGCAACACGAGTGGTGGCTCACATCTCAGTGGCCCTATCACAGTTCGTAGCAACAAGCGTTTAAGCAGTTCAAATCTTAAACAACAATTCTGTCAGTAAGTTGACTGCATCGTTAACTGTGTGCATACCTACAGTCAAATTGAGGCTGGCCTCATTTACAGTATGTCACATGTGAGTAGTGACTTTGACCAACTCTGGCTAATCCTGAGTTGGGAATGTTCCTCTACCACGATTTCCAGAAGTTCTTGTTGTGGTCCAGACTTTTGCTCCAATCAGTCTTTCTCATTTTGCAGATTGTCCCAGGTTCTCTCATGGCTGCTGCCCTCTCTTATGTCAGTCCCTCTATATTACTCATGCTGTGCGCTCCAGGTAATTCCTTGTCTCACTGTAGCTATTTTGATGGTATAGTGTACCTCTAAATGCACAGCCAATACTTTCCTCTGCAGTATATTATGCCTCCAGGAAAGCTGCTCCAGCTGTACTCCTAGCTCACTCTGCCCCCCTGCACTCTCTCCTCCAATAGCACAGCCTTTTATATGGCACTTGTGTCAAAAATGTTCAGCCTCAACCTCCTCGGGGGAGGAGACCTAAATATTCTGCCTAGTGCCTGTTTCCTGTGCATGGCCAACATTCTCATTCCTCCGCTTTCCCTTCTCTTCACTGACGATCTGAGCTAAACAAAGTGGCTGGGAGCCGCTTTACTAGAAGGAAGAGAAACAGGTAGCCCTATCCCCTCTTACACAGTACAACGGTGGGTGGGAAACTAAAATTCAGCTCCTTAACTAGGGCTGCAGTTCCTTCATTCTGAAGATCAGTGCAGGTCTTTTCATTAGAACTCATCAGAAAATTATGTATTATGCTAATAGCAAAATAATGTAATCCCTTCTAAATATGGATAAAAATCCTTCTGTTTTCCTTTTAACCCTTTTTGTTACGTTTTGGGGTCAGCTGTAAGCAGGTATTGTTTTTACTATATGTCTTTAGTGGGATGTCCTTCTGAAGGGACATCTCCTATAATTCCATAAGAGTTCACTATATTTTAAATGCTTTTCAATATTGTGCATATTAACTCCTTTTATTTGACTTTGAGGACCCTCCTAATTGTACCCAGTACTTACTGTGCATACTGGGGCCCACACAAGAGAATTTCTGCCTTCACCTCCCTAACTGCTCCCACCGCAGGTACCATACTGATTGCATGGAGACTGTAGGAAAAAGTTTTGCTCTTATCTCCTTTAAGGTGGTGGTGGGGCTGGATATAATTATGCGGCAAGATGTGAGTTAACAATGTTGTTTCTGGTTCTCGTGGGATTATGCTTCTGAAAAGGAATCTCATGGGAGGAACATTGTTCCTTCTTGCTTCTCCTGGAAGCTCAGTATCACAAACATAGGCGCATTGACACGACTTGTGTAAAGCTTTTCTCAGGTAAGTATACCGTACTGCACGCTAAAAACCAAACCTATAGCACAAGAATTTGATAATTCAGCAATCTTTACACAAAATATGTGTTATCATATAGTTTCCAATCAAATTCAGTATCAAAGGGACAGTCCATGTAAATCTAATTAGGTTATGCTTATTAGAGGGTCTAAGAAGGTGGTGCAAGAAACCTCACAGAGGGAATCCCTGTGTCATGCACCATCCCCAGAGGACGGGGTGATGCACACAACAGGGTATATCAGTTTTGCTTCAGATATTCCTTTAATCTTCTCTGTTTGAACATACAACCATGTTTAGGGAGATAGGGGGCACTAAGGGGCACTGGACTGATAATTCCAAGAGGAATTATCAGTTCAGTATGGAATTTTCCCTTATGCATGATGAAACATGTACAAAACTTTCTTCAGTGTTGCGATTTCAACATGTTTAAGTATTGGACAGCCTAATAATGTGTAAAACGTAATGATACGGTGAAATAACTTAAGCTGAAAGTCTTGCACTCTAGTTTATGGAGATCTGTCATTAGTAAATGTGAATAAGTGATATGTACGCTAGGTTGTGGGATCAGTGTATGACCCATCAGTGTTCTCAGTACCATGGACAGAGGATTACAGGCAGACCTCTAGTTGTAGGTGCATGAAGCATTTGATTGTAGCACATGGAAACTTCTGTTTTCTTTCCCTTAGTTATTGTTATTGCTCTTTGCTACTTTGATTTTTATTTTTTTTTATGGGTCTTGTTTTGCAGCGGTTTTGTGTATTGCGTAATTATAGTCTCCAGGTTAATTACAACATAAGTAGGGTATTGCAAATCCGTTTTACTTTGATATATTGATAATGAATGTTGTGTGTAAGGGTATTACATACACACAAACACATCATTAAAACCCCTGACTGGTGAATAACAAAATAATATTGATTATCTCATGACAATTGCACCTGTCAGGGGTGGAATATATCAGGCAGCAAGGGTATAGTCCGTTCTTGAAGTTGATATAATTTGGAAGAAGAAAAATGTACAAGTGTAAGGAACTATGCGACTTTGACAAGGACTACATTGTGATGTCTAGATGAGCTGGTCTGAGTATCTCCAAAGCAGCCAGTCTTGTGGGGCATTGCTGGTATACAGAGGTTAGTGCATGCTAAAAGTGGTCCAAGAAAGGCCAATCAGTGATTCAGCAACAGGGTGATAGGTGCTCAAGGCTCATGGATGCTTGTTGGGAGTGCACAAATTTTTTACTGCTAGGTATGATAGATCGGTATCAGAACGCATAGGGCATTGCATATTGCTGTGTAAAGGACTGCATAGCCATAGAGTAGTCAGAGTGCCAATACCGACGCCTGTCCACTGCCAAGTTTGCCTACAGTGGGCACATGAGAATCGGTACTGAATCATGCAGCAGTGATAGAAAGTCGCCTGATCTGATTAATTCTGCTATCTTTTAAATCATATTGGTGGATGGGTGTGTGTGCGTCACTTACCTGGGGAAAGGCTGGTACCAGGATGCGTATGGGAAGAAGACAGGCTAGCGGAGGCAGTGTGATGTTCTGGGTAATACTCTGCTGGGAAACCTTGGGTCTTGGCATTCATGGGGATGCTACTGTGCCATGTAGCACCTATTTCAATAATGTTGTAGTGCTAAGTACATTCTTTCATAGCAACAGTCAAAGTGCTAATGACCACTTGTCCATGTGTGAGTGCTTCACATGCTCCGCCCCCTAATCACATGACGGTGATGGTACAGAGCGGTGATAAAATACAGAGCCTGACAGCAGCCGTGTGCTCACAGGATCTGTAGTGATGTCACCACGTGTGGTCACATGGTCTCTGAGCTCTGCCCCATATCACATGACGGTGACACCGCAGGTCCTTCATGTTATTAAAAGCCTGCAGAGCTCGACAGTTGCAATGTGCTGACTGGAAACCCCCATGGCCTCAGTTGCTATGGATACAGCAGTACTCAGTCTGGCAGTTTGTAGCTGGACACCTGTGTGGAGACTCCAATAAATGACACCTCACAAAAGGCAACATACATAGCTGGCGGTGCATATTGACCAACAACATTGAAGCATAGTCCTTCATCACTATCTTCACATCTCCTGAAGGTGATATCATGTCATCTCAAGTGCTAATGCCTCCAACACCAGTCCAGCCTTCATCTAATTTTGAACCGTTGTCCAGTGTTGAAACAAGCCGTGGTTGTTGTGCAAACATGTCACCGCAGAGGGTTCAACGCCACCGTGAAGCTACTGCAGCTTACATGACACAGCGACAAGCCACGATTTCACCTCAGTCACAAGCTGAAGTTTGTAAATCTCGTGCAGCTCATATGCAAAAGCTACGAGCGAACATGTCTCCTCAGTGAGCTGCTGAACTATTTGCACAGGAATATTTTCACCAACTCCAATCCCTTATATATTACATTAGTAAGTGGTGCATTATGCCACCAGAAACACTGCTACTATAAATAATACTAATAACTAGTATTTACTAATGGCCTTTTTCAGCATTCAAGGTGATGGCTTGGCCTCCAAATTCCCCAGATCTCAATCCGATTGCACATCTGTTGGATGTGCTGGAAAACAGGTCCAATCCCTGGAAGCCATACCTCACAATGTACAAGACTTGGGTGTATCTTGCTTGATTTATATCGGTTATCCTCTAGCAATGAGATTCCATCTCCTTCTTGCCATGGACGCTAATTGTGTGATAATACAAAATAACATATGAGATGGGAAGAATAAAAATAAGTTTGCACATGCACAAGGTTTACCTCATTTTGTTCGTCGGTGTATATTGCGTGAAGCAGCCTCCACATGACATCAATAAAGCAATGTTTTAAGTAAGTACGTCTTAATTCTGGTGTAACAGTAAAAGGGTAGACACTTGGTAGTAAGAAAAACACTGACAAGACTTTGTGAAAGTTCTGCATTCAAATGGAGGCTCAACTGTAAGGGTAAGCAGCACTCCAAGAACTGCAGAATCATCTGTTTAGTCAGCACTGTAGCGCTTTACTTCAGACATGTGTTCTTTAATTAAATATAATGAAGTATTATTATTTGCTAGACCATGATGTTAAGTGTTTCACTTTCTGCAACTCAAGCAGCAGTAAAGGTGAATGTGGTGTTTTTATAATTGTTACTTATGAGAAATCTACGGTAGTTGTTAGTATAAACTCAGCAGCTTGGAGTTTCTTTCTTCTCCTATTTCATTGGACTATTAGCAAAGTGATATTTTATAGTGACCCACTGCTTATACCCAAAAACTACCTACTTTTGTGCCATTCTGAGGTTTCATGCAGGTGTCTTCATGCAGATGTGGAGAGTGGTTTTAAAGCGTGTCTCTTGCTGTGGATGACATTGCAAATCTATACATTATGGAGACAGTCCATTGTTTTCAATGGGAACTTCGTAATTCTTCACTCAACCTATGCTGGCGCTGCAGGGAAATTGGATACTTGCTGATGAGTTCCTCCACAGATTATAGTTGATACCTTTTTCTGGCCAGTTTTCATTAGCCCTTTCCAATCCACTGTCTGATGTCTGAAGACATTCTGATTGAAGGCTGTACAGCTCCGATGTCGGAAGACGTCCGGCAGGGTATTCTTACTGTAAATTACTGGCCGCTCTGTTGTTGGGGGCCTCTCCAGCATGTCCCATACCGCAGTACTGGTCTAGCCAGCAGATGGTGCCATTGTATAATGACAGAAAGAGAAAGCCCCCTAGGAAACCCTGAATCCAAAATTGGATTGCAAAGGGTTAAACTGGGTCATTTTAAAAGAAAGAAATCTTGATGAAAGGAACACTAGAGAAACAATATGGTCTGGTTAAAGCTAAGTAGAAGTATATTTGTAATGGAATTTGGGGCAAGATAATGGTGATGTGGATTCTATTGGAGCTGTAATGGCAGATATATTGACTGTCGGTTAGATGTATTTTACGAAGTACAGTATGGTGTAATTGTCTAGACTCCAATATATTTCCTTCATGATTCATTACAGCCATAGTGATTACTACATGGCAATCCATAGGTTGCAAGCTTGTGTAAGAGAATATCACCATATACTAGGGCATACGTACCATCAAGGTAGACCAAGTGGCTGTAGAGGGACCCATAGAGAGATTTGGCCTAACTCACTTTTTTTCTTGGGTAGCTGAAACCAGTGCAGGCCTCCCCTCTCCAGAGGGACTGTATTGCTCAGAAATAAGGGGTTAGAAAATGGAAAGGGGAAGGGAAAACACACAAGACCCTTCTGTCTTAGTTACTAAAATCTAGCACCTTTAAACGGGTTACTCGGCTATTAAATTTCCTACTGAGACATGCAAAGTTGGACATGCCATTTCTGCTTGCATTCCGACAAGTGGTCACGTGGTATCGTGCCCTCTACTGTCAGTGACTTTATAGGAGAGCAAATATAACACATTTAGGCCTTGCTGCCCTCCTGTGACCTCACCGAAAATGGAAGCCATGATGCCACGTTACCTCTTGTCAGAACACAACCGGAAGTGGTGGGTCCAACTCTGCATTTTTGGTAAGAAATTTTAAATCGCAGGAGGTTCCTTTAATAAGAGGCAAATTTTGATCCTTGCTATGAGGCCCCCTGTTTTCTATGCATGCCACTGGATAGGTGTGTTATGGTTATCTTCTGCATATGAAACTACATTCTTTCTATGTGTTGGGTACTGGCAAAAATATTTTTCTGTCTTCAAAAAAGGTAAACTAAAATGAGAAGCAGAGGTTCATTAGGATGTTTACCATTGTCATTTGAAACCTGACTATTAAATGGCAGACGTACCTACACACTTCTGAAGCCCGGCTGTCTATTTTTTTATTTTTTTATTTTTTTTTAAAGAAAAAACATAACTTCACACTTCAGCCCTCAACATGTTAGAGTAGATTAACAGTGTGGTTAGCACTACTGCATTGCAGTCCCGGGCTTAAAGGGTTTTTTGAGACAGGAGATGGCACAAAATAACAAACTCTGCACTATGCACTGCTTAGTTCTCCCCGCTGATTTCCCACCGCTCCAGTCCCGGAAGCTCCTCCGGCAGTCATGTGCTGTTCACTATTCATGTGAACGCTGCAGCTAATCACTGGCCTCAGCAATCATATGCATAAACGACATGTGACCGCTGAGGCTGTTGACTAGATGATCTTCCTATTCAAGGAATAAAAGAATGCCGGCTATCTATAAGCAGAGAGATGGTGAAGGAACACTTAGCTGAGGGCTCCTACCCACTTGTGTTTTTTTAATGTTTTTTTTTTTTCATTTAAAAAAAAAATTTATGCGATTGTCAGAGGGACTTTCTAATGTTAAAAAGGCATCACAAGTTTGTTCTTTGCGATTTTTTTCTGCATTGCATTTTTAACATTAGAAAGTCCCATTGACATTTGCGTTAAAAAAACGCAGCATTTAGAGATGAGCGAGTATACTCGCTAAGGCACATTACTCGAGCGAGTAGTGCCTTAGCAGAGTATCTCGCCGCTCGTCTCTAAAGATTCGAGGGCCGGCGCGGGTGACAGGTGAGTTGCGGCAGGGAGCGGGGGGGGGGGGGGGGAGAGGAAGAGAGAGAGATCTCCCCGCTCGTCTCTAAAGATGCGGGGGGCGGGGAGCAGCAAGTCTTTAAACAGAGGCTGGACAGATATCAGTCTGGGATGATTTAGTGATCCTGCACTGAGCAGGGGGTTGGACCCGATGACCCTGGAGGTCCCTTCCAACTGTATCATTCTATGCTGCAGGAGTTTGTGGGACTGGGGTTTCTGCGCTAGATTTGGGTGCATCTAGCCAGTAAGTAGTGCATTATTTGTTATTTTTGCAACTTATGAACTTTATTGCAAGTCTTAGAAGACCCCTCCAAGGAAAATGTGTCAGTTACTTAGAGCCTAAGAACCTAAGCTGACATGCTGAGTTCATAAATCCATGTTTTATGCCTAATTTCCCCACAGTTTCTTCTATGTCAGCTGTCAAACCCGTCACTGAACGCTTCCAGCGGACTACATAGGTGTGTGCACAGAATGTGAGGACTACATATGCCTATGTACTTTGTTGTTTGTGGAATGCATTGTAGCAGCGGGTTTGAGAACTGACAGCAAGGGAACAGTTGGGAAGGTAAGCATAAAACTTATATCCTCAGACTCTGCAGGTCAGCTACTTGGAGCCCAAAAACGTAGTTTATTGAGCTGAAGTAGCTCTTTATATAGTGTTCGCAACCTGTGTTTCCTCTAAGGCTCCATATAGGGAAGGACATGTACCACCCCCTTATAAATATATGGTAAAATAGGAAACCATACATACTCGCCTGCCCTGTTGCTCCCAGTTGCCGTAGTCGGGAGGCATGCATATTTATACATACTTATAACATACATACTTATGACAAGGCACAGATATGGATGTGATTGGTTCGCACTTAAAAGGAATTCTGCAACAGCAAACAAACTTTTTTTGTCTACGCGACCGATGCTGCCAACTACCAACCCATCTCAAACCTCCCCTTCATCTCCAAACTACAGTTTATTATTATTATTATTACCTCCCTGACTTCTGGGTTGTGGGATCATGGGACAAACATTTGTTGACTGTAGCCAATCTCCAGTCTCAGCATAAGTAAGGCCAGAAATGTCCGTAGTGGTCCGGTGTTTTTCACATGATTGCACAACTTGGAAGTCAGCGGGGGACAGCGGCACCAATTGCAGCGCCTGGAAGCGTCAGAGGAGGCACAAATGTACTGTTTTGGTTTTTTTTAATTTTATGAAAAATACACTTTAAAAAAAATTAAATCAGAGGGACCCAACTGCTGTGTTTGACCCAGCAGCTTAGGTCCCCTTTCCCTTATGGGCTGCTGTCCAGCCAAACTGACCGCACATGCAGTATGTCCATCCCTGGCTGCATAAACATTGAGTGTTAACTAGCATCTTATGAAATTGGCCCAGAATGGGAGTGTTTTTGTGTTTTATAGATGACAAAGAAGAGCTCTTCATGATGTTGCAGACCGGATCCACTAAGGCAAACAAGGATAGTGCTGCTACAATGGTGACAGTGCTATTTGCTTGCAGCACTGATCACATTGACAGCAGTACCAGGAATCAATTAATCGACAGAGATCTCAAGCGTTGGTTCCACATCGATCCTGAGGATAGGTCATCAACAGAAAAAATCCCCAAAGTTTCAGACAACCAATTTAAATGTAATATGAGCTTTTGAGAATGCTAATCTATCCCAAACTTTTTCTACAATAGTCTCATCCAATAATTTGAGATTTGAGAGAGAATCTAACCTATAGGTTTTAGCTACGTCTGTACTCATAGACATGTTCTTGATCTGGGGTACCCTCAACCATCGCAAACTAATTATCATTGTCTACCACGGAGTACATGGAGAAGCTCCCAGTCTAGCTCATCTTATTTCTTCTGGATGACAGATGTTTCAATATATAGTTGCCAAGTACACGAACTGCTGGAGAGAACCACAAAATGGATTTTCAAACGGCACCTCGCTGATTCGAGTTCTTTTCATTAAATGTTCTGATGACCGTTCCATCATGAGGCAGTTGGATTTAATTACTTCTAATAATATACTGAAATGAGCTCGATGCTTCTTCTAAATTCGTCTTCTAATAAGAACCAGGTTCTCATCAGCTCAACAAAGAGACATCTGATGGTCACTGACACTTCTGAGAAGGCAAGCAGAATTTAGAGGTTACCTCAGATGGAATGTACTCTCTTGGAAGGCTGGTTCACCACATAGGAACAATACATGGATCCCAACATTGTACGGAAAAAATGTTATTCAAAAACTATCAATGGCACAAAGTAATATTCCCACAACATGAGTGTTTGGTCTATTTTTTTTTTCAAAAAACTACTTACATTTTTAAGTTAAGTATAATAGAAATTAACATAATTGGCTAAAAGACATAGAGAATCTTATAAAAGTAAGGTAATAAAGTTAATGTAAGACCATGTTCACTTACATGAACCAAATTATAACACTGGCAAAGTAGGAGAGTCACACTGGATCATGGTGTAGGATTACTATTTAGCGGCCAAAGATGGGGGACTCACAAATATTAACTAATGTATTTAGGATATCCCCCATGGTGAAACCATGTGCAGCAACCGGTTTGGTATTAACTAAGCTAGAGTTTATGGAACCCTTCCATTATTAATCCTTAAAGGGTTTGTAATAGAATATCAAATTATCCTCTATCCACAGAATAGGGAATAACTTGTTGATCGATAGGGGTCTCACCGCTGAGACCCCCGCCAATCTCAAGAATGGTGTCCCATGTCTCCCCATCATCCTTACCGCAGGGTTACTGCTCCCCCCATAGCAACAAGGAGACTGAATGGAGCACCGGTCACACGAATGCACCAGCTCTCCATTCACTCTTAATGGGACTACCGAATACCCAAGTGTCGCACCCACTCAGGTATTTCTATCATTCCCATTGAAATGAATGGAGCACTTCCATGTATGCTTGGCCAGCACTCCATTCTGAATGAAGTTACTACAGTGGGAGAAGTGAACCCTGCAGTGATGGAAAAACGGGACACGGGAGTCCCATTCCTCTGATCGGCATGAGTCACTCACTGATCAGCATGTTATCCTCTATCCTGTGGATAGGGGATAACTTAATATTTTGGTACAACCCCTTTAAATGCATCAATTGCATGCACAGATTATAACCCCCAAAGCAGTCCCTGACCAGCAGCAGTTGTTCTGAAAGAATTTTAACGGTGCCAAAGTAGAGTTTAACAATAGAACACAGCCAGATCTGCCCCTAGCCTTTTTGCTGTCTGAGGAGAATAGCAAAATGGCGTTCCCTCCCTGTATGTCCCCACCCAAAAAAGAACATCACTTAACTAATGACAAAGAAGCAAAAAAAGAGTAATTACATATCTCTAAACTAATAAGACTGATAACGCAATTACAATACTCCAGATATATACTATTGTAATCATTAACACTAGAATTGTTTTTCATAAATACAGCCTCAGAACCAAGCTCAGTACATAGGTACAGCGCCAGAACCAAGATCAATAAAGGGATAAACTGTCAAGTCAGGCTCTGCTATTTAGACTTGTACTTCCTAATACAACCTAAACAATGGTAAAGTATGATGGGAGTTGTCAGTTCACAAACAAGAATACTACTACATACCTTGCAATGAGTATGTGACTGATCAGAGGCAGCCAGTGACAGAATAGACAATGACTCTGTGATTTACACATGAGGTAATCTCGAATTAGCATTGTCATTTTACTTCTCTTCGAAACAATTTTTCTTTTCAGGAGTTGCCACACAGACATCTTTGGTTCTTTGCTTCTTCATATCCATAATCCTTATATTAAGATAAACTTTTAATAGCGCCACACTTGGTTTACTCTAAACACTGTATAACAGTGTAACTTATAGCGCCACCTGAGTAATGAATAATGAGTAATGAAGAATGACCTGCACTGTCTCCTTTTACTAAACAAGTAACCATACTGTTCCCCTGTAGTGAAAAAAGCCATAATATCCCTCTGTAGTAATAAAAAACCAAAATGTCCTCTGTAGTAATAACTGGCCATAATGTCCCCTGTAGAAAGAAATAGCCATAATGCTCTATGTAGGGATAAATATCCATAATGTCCCCCTGTAATAATAAATATCCATAATGCCCCTGTAATAATCAATAACCATAATGTTCCCTGTAGTAGTAATAACCATACTGGCCTTTGTAGCAATAAATTGTCATAATGTATCCTTTAGTAATGGCCATAATGACCCCTGTAGCAATAAATAGCCATAATGTCCCCTGTAGTAGTAATAGCCATAATGCACCCTGTAATAATAAAAATGCCTTAATGCCCCCCCTGTAGCAGTAATAGCTATAATGTCCCTGTTGTAGCCATAATGTCCCCTTTAGTAAAATCTATACTGTTCCCTGTGGTAACCATAATGTTTCCCATGGTAAAATAATAGTCCATCACCTCCCCCACGATCCCACTTCACCTTGTATCCACCTCCTACACTCCTCTATCTGATATCCTGCAGAAGGACGAAGAAGGTGGCAGTGCAGGGAGCCCATTGTGGCTACTGGCACTGGTGCTGCCACTGTTAATTTTATCTGCATTTTTAAAGCCGTAGATACAATTAACTTTAAATCCTGCAATATCAGTGGGCAATGCCGGAGGTCCGCTGATCCTAGGCAGGCAACGGCTGTTCAGCCAGGGCTCTACCTGAGGTAGAGTGCTCAATTCTCCTCATGGATGCGGCACCACTGGAAACAGCACATGACTACTGAAGTATTTACCCAAGAACGGTAGGGGTTCACGGATGTTCGTGGCCAATCAAAAATAAATGTCAACCTTTATTGGTATTTATTTAAATGAAATAACCAAACTAATGTGTCATATATGATCATAAACCGAGGCATGGTGCCAGAAGTGATTAAGTGTAGTTTTGAAGAAAATTAAAGAAACCATTGTGATTTTTTTTTTACATTCATTGTGTAACCAGCAACCCACTATATAGTATATCAGCTAGTATTACCTTGTGTATGCCTTTTATATGTGAGATATTCTCTTCAGTCGGGTCATGTGATCTCATGCTGACCCCCTGGCAGGGCTAGACTAGGATCCAAAAGCAGTCCTACCACACAAACTACACCAGCTGGTATACAATACTGCAAAACCCCTTTTGTATGAAGGCGGCCTTACAAAGGCTGTTTTTACACAGGCGATATTCATGCATGAGTTTTGCGCAATTGCGTTTGCGAGATGCACAGAATTCGATCATGAAAGGAACCTATTATTTTAAATGGGTTAATATACATGAGCGATTTTTCTGTGCAATTGCAATGCTTTTATTTCCATTTTAACTATTGAAGGCACGTGATTTTTTAATTTTTTTTTTCACACATATTAAAAACCCCTATACACTAATGCAAATCGCAGGTTAACACGGAAATGCATCGCAGAAGCTTGAGAATCGCAAGCAATACAAGTGCGATATAGGTTCCTTCATCGCTCTCACCCGTATAAGTACAGCTTAAGGCTACATTCACAAGGGCGAGTGCGATATCTGGTTGGGACACTTGGCCCGATATTGCTGTTGCCAATGTGCATTTTTCACACGCAAATACAAGACATTTTTCATTTAAAAATGCCGTGCATCACTTCTGTGAGATTGCGATCCTCAGACACGTGTTTTATTTGCGTCGGAGGATCGCAAGTATTTTCCATTGTTTTCAATAGGAAACATCACTTCAATTTGCATGCAATGTGTTTAAAGGTCCCATTGAAAACAATGGGCGAGGCGTTCTAAGAGTAAGCCAAAAAATAGGACGTGAAGTAGGGTTTTTTGTTTTTAGTTTGTTTTTTTTAAGCTCGCATTATCACTGTGAGGGAAAAAAAGAATTTTCATGGGAAAAACTCCATTCAACAGAATGGCGTTCATATTCGCATCCCGTAACACACACAACTCCTGCAAGATTCACGCTCGTGTGCATGTACCCTCAAACAGAGGCATAAGTTGCGAGCTTTGGTTCCCATTTCAGCAGGTTAATTTTTTATTTCAGGTATTTTAGCTGGACAGAATACACTAATGATTACACTATTCTGTCCAGCTAAAATGTGGAAACAAACAGAACCCAACTGGTGAAAATAAAATGTACAAACATTATGTGTAAAAAGCGCATCGTAAAATGGCAATTACGAGTTAAATGCACCCATTTTTTTTTTGTTGCGCAGTAATCAGCATGTTGACTCTTTTTTTTTTTTTACAATTTTTATTACATATGTCAGGTACAAAAACTATATTTTTTTTCTATTGACATTGTGTCTTGTGTGGCAAGCTGTAGTTTTTATTGGTACCTTTTGGGATACATACAATGTATGGTATAACTTTTTTTTTGCAGGGCATGGTGAAAAAGCACATCAATTCTGCCATTTTTTTTACAGCGTTCATTGCCTTGATTCTTTTCTTTTTCAGCCATTCTGATGTAGGTTTGCTGTTGCCCTTGGGATCACTGTCCTGTTGCATGGCCCAGTTTTGGCTTTTGGATAGATGGCCTCACAATTGACTTTAAAATACTTTGATATGCAGAGGAGTTCATAGTTGACTCAATGACTGCAAGGTGCGGGGGTCCTGTAGCTGCAAAACAAGCCCAAATCATCCCCCTTCACCACCATGCTTGATAGTTTATATGAGGTGTTTGGCAAAGCCAAAAACAGCATATCGGCACAAACGTGGTGCTGGGCCTTATGGCCAAACATCTTCCCTTTGTTCTCATCTGTCCAAAGGAGACTGTTCCAGAAGTCTTGCGGTTTGTTCAGATGCAACCTTGCAAACATTAGCCATGCACTTTTTAGAATGAGGCTTTCTCGTGGCAACCGTTCTAAACAAGCCATACTTGTTAATTCGTTTTATAATTGTAAGGTCATGAGGTCTCATCCGCAGGGCACACCTCACCGCAGCATGGACGCAAGAGTAGTATCGCGTTGAAACAAGACGTGCTGGCTGGAACACCAAAGGGATAGTGAACTGCATATGGGAATCATGGAGTGACATAACATAAGGACTGACAAATAACCAAAACACTCACCTTGCATACCTGCACACATAACAGTTAAAATAGCTATAGAATGTACAAGGTATTGGTTCATGAATTGGCCAAGTCACTTAAGCCTGCGAGCCCAAACTTCAAGGGTCCTCGTTGTCTCGCGGGTCCCTACTCTAACGAAACAACATCCACCAGAACTCTGCCTGCAAGCAGGGCGATCATCTTGATAAGGATGGCCCTGCACTGGAACCTAAGGGCCTGACAAGCCCAGAGATGATTCAGCAGCACAAGACACAGTTCACATCAACACACTAACAGGTATGCCGGAAAATCAAACCCTAGCGTGAAGGGATACAAGCTTCTTCTTGCTGAGGGATTGGTGTTTATATGTATGTATGTGTATGTATATGCAGCAGACCCGTGGGGATTGGCTGGCAGGAGAAACTCCACACCCAGCCTGCTCAATTATCCCTCACCTGTGAAGGTGTGCTCCTGGAAACCTGTATAACACATCCCAGCAACACAAACCTGACACATGAACTTGGACATTTAACATGCTGAGTAGAGATGAGCGACCATGCTCGGTTAAGGAAATTACTTGAGCGAGCATCAGCATTTTCGAAAAGATTCAGGGTGCGGCAGGGGTGAGCGGAGGGTTGCAGGAGGAAGAAGCGGGGAAGAGCGGGGGAGAGAGATCTTCCCCCCCCCCCCGTTCCCACCCACTCTTTCCCGCCGTCCCCCGAATCTTTTCAGCCGAGTAGGCAGTTACTCGAAAATGCCGATGCGCGCTCAAGTAATTTCCTTAACCGAGCATGCTCGCTCATCTCTAATGCTGAGGCCTTTAGAGTCTGATATGTAGCACATGTTTTTTTTGCAATTTGTCTAAGCATTGCACGGTTTGACCATGGTGAGAATTTGCTGGGATGTTTATTCCTGGGACGACTGTCAACTGTCTTGAATATTTTCCACTTATGAATAATCTTTCTCACCGTAGAATGATAAACTACAAATTGTTTGCAAATGGTCTTATGACTCTTCCCAGAATGCTGGGCAACAACAATTGTTTTTCTAAGATCATTGCTGATATTTTTCCTTCTCTGCTTTTATAGATGTGGTGTTACAGCTTGCCGTTTGTTTCAGAATGGGATGGGTAATGTCACGGTGTCAGCTCTGGCCCATGTAATCAACAAGCTAGCACGTGGCATTGGATGCCGATATGAGCATGTATGTATATCTGTTCTTTTAGAACCACAAATTACATCCGATCCGGGCATTTGATCAGCAGCACCTGGCTGCTTCTGTACTTACCCTCTTAACTCTTGGAAGAAATAAGGGTGTGCTTAATTTTTCACACACTGCTTCTGCATTTTGGTCTAGTTTTTATTAAATAAATAACACTACGTAATCTGCCATGCACTGTTATTTATGAGGTTGTGTTTAAAAAAATCTGGTCCTTTTTAAAGGTCTTAAAATTATGTAATGTTCTGATATATAAAAACCATATCATTCAAAGAGGCTGTACTTTAGTTTTTTTCTCATAATTGTATATGGCAATTGAGGTATCTTTCTTCCATATAATGTCACTGATATGTTCAAGAATCTATCTATAGGATTTTTTTCTTAGTTTACCAACATAATTGAGAGGACATGGGCACATGTATATAACTCCTTGGGTTCTATAATCACTTAAGTCCGGTATGTAATCTGAAAATTAGACCCTGGGCAGGTAGCACTCATGAAATACTTGTCAACCAGTATATTCCTGCAAGCTTTGTAGAATGCACAACTCTAGATATCATCTGAGTGCTTTGTTAAAGGCGCATTTACACGAAGTGATGATCGCTCAAAAATCGCTAACAAGCGATTGTTTGAGCGATAATCGTTGCGTCTAAATGCGCGGCCATCGTGCACTGCTAGCTGATCATTAAATTCAGGTCAGCCTAAAAATCGTGATTGGTCTTATCAGCAGTTCTCCGCGGGTAGTGCTGATAGCATTGTTTCCTGTCGGATAACAAAGGGACTGAAAGCAGAAAAGAGCCCTCAGGCTATTAACTGCATTCAGCTAAAGGCTTTTTTTGCACACTAAATAGCTATTAAGTAGCCGAGTAGCCTCTTAATAGTTTATGCAAAATGATCGCTCAAAGCTGTCACTCAAACTGTCGTTTGAGCAATCATCGCTCCATGTAAAAGGACCATAACACCTTCCTGCCACAGGGCGTAACTGTACGTCCTGGCAGAGGAGTACTTAAAGCAACAGGATGTACAGTTGCGCCCTGAGGATAGTGCAAGATCAGAAGAGATCTTGCGCTATTTGGCAGCAGGAGGCTGCTGTGACCAATAGCTGGATTTACCCTGCAACAGTGGGAGTGCATCGAGACAGCGACCCCCGCTGTTAACACTTTCGCTGCTGCAATCTAAGTAGTTTGCGGCATGTAAACCTTTCATAGAGGGAGGAGGGGCAGGTTTCCATGGCAACAGGACGCCAGCTACAGGCGTCCTGCATTGCTAGTGCCTTTGATTGCTATAACAAGATATAAGGTATTGCAGGACATAAGTCCTGCAATGCTTTGTCATAGTGATAAAAGCTGCTACTGTACAAGTCCCCTACAGGGACATAAAATATGTAAAATTATGTTTAAAAAAACCCTGTTTTTTCCAATATTAGCATTTATTTTTTTAATTGAAACCCCACATATTTGGTATCATCTCATCCATAACAACGCATACAATAAATTGCACATGGTTTTTATCCTGCGCGAGGAAATGTTTAAAAAAAACAATCCCCTAAAAAAAGTGCGGCGAAATGGTTATTTTTTTTCATTTTGCCTCCCAAAAAATGCTATAAAAATAATCAAAACAGCTGTATGTACCTTAAAATGGTACCAATAGAAACTACAGCTTGTCTCGCAAAAAAAAAGACATCACAGTGCTCTGTCCATGGAAAAATAAAAAAGTTATAGGACTTTGAATGCAGGGATTTTAGAAAAAACAACTTTCCAAAAAAAGGAAACGTGAAAAAACTGAAAAATAAATAAGAATTTTGGTATTGTTGTAATCGTACTGGCCCGCAGAAAAATGTATAGCGTCATTTAAGCTGCATGATTAATGCTGTTAAAAAAAACAAACAAAACACTCTGTGGCAGAATTGGTGTGTTGTCTCTCCCTGCTATCATAAAAACTTAAATTAAAGTTTTACAAGATAAGCTATGTACCCAATAACCGCACTAATAAAAACTATAGTTCACCAAGCAAAAAAAAAGCCCTTATACAGCCGTGTTGATGGAAAAATAAAAGTTACGGTTTTTGAAAAATGGAGATGAAAATTCGCCAAAAATCATTGCGCCCTTAAGCCCAAAACAGGCCATGTCCTTAAGGGATTAACCAAGGTGTCCTTGTCCATTCTGAATAGTGACTGCATAAGTTTGTCCTACAGTTTTCTGCCCCTTCTAAATATAACCAAGGCTGCTTCTGGGAGAATGTTAGAATCCAACTTTAAGATCTCCCTGTGTCGATTCAAGATCCGTTTATCATCGTAGTAAATAAGGATTCTTGCTTTGGGGAACTAAATTGTTTTCTTCACATAGCATGATTTTGCTGTACTAAAGGTGAGTACCCCTTTTCCTGAAATCTCTGTCTAAGGCCGCCTGCAGATGGGCGGAAATTCCGCGGTGGGATTCCCCTGCAGAATTTCCGCACGTACACGCCTGCATAGGATGGCATTACAATACACAATCCTATGCAGACAGCCACGGTTTGTCTGTGCGAAATCATGCTCAGAAACAAAACCGCGGCATGCTCTAATTCTGTGCGGGGCTTGCAGAGCCCCGCACAGAAACGTCACTCACCGGCCACCGGCTCCGCTCTGCGCATGCGCCGGCTGCCCAGCAGCCGGCACATGAAAGAGCCAGAGCTGCGGGAGCGGAGCAGGCGCTCGGGTCTGGTCCCGCTGCGAGAATTCTTGCAGCCGGATCGACCTGGCCGTCTGCAGGCAGCCTAAGATTGTCCACCTACCTGAGAAACACCACCCAAACAATTTCTTCTTTAGGTATTGGTCTCCAGGAATATTTTATTTTAGTGGAAGGGAATGATTACTTTCCCAATGGAGTAAACTGTTCATAGCAGTTTCCTTGAAATGCCCCATAGTTTCCAGTTCTGAACTTTTGCTTGTCAATAATAATATGCAACAAGTTGATACTACAGCCATGAACCATGAAAGGTCCTTGCTATTTAAACCATCTACAAACCTTTGAACCTGTGTCACTGTACTCTTCTAGAAGATCATAATGTTATCTATGCCACAAAATAATATTCTCATGAAGCAATTCTCATTCTGTTCACTATAGATGATTATGTCCTCCCATCAGCACAGGTAGAAGTTTGCATAACCGGGAGCATAGATGCCCAATAGCAGTCCCCATGAGCTGGTGGTCAATCTGACTGCCATACAGTTGATGACAATGATCTTTACACACAGCTACTTTCGTTTGGGCAGTTATTTTGCGCATAGAGGTGGTCTTGTGTTTAGGCAATATGATACTACTTGAAGGCCTTTGTCATGTGAAATCGATGAGTAGAAGTTTCCCACATCTAAGAACAGAAGGACGGTATCCTTTTTTAGGAAAATCCCCTCAGTATGTTTATGCTGTCCCTTGTGAGTTGGGAGGTCCAACACAAATTTCTGAAGTATTACATCAATATATTGGCTGCAGTGTTGTGTTGCCAAGTGCACAAACCTCTGGAGAGAACCACAAAATGGATTTTCAAACGGCACCTCGCTGATTCGAGTTCTTTTCATTAAATGTTCTGATGACCGTTCCATCATGAGGCATTTGGATTTAATTGCTTCTATGAATATACTGAAATTAGCTCTATGCTTCTAAGTTTGTTTCATAATAAAAAACAGGTTCTCATCATTTCAACAAAGACATATCTGATGGCCATTGACACTTCTGAGAAGGCAAGCAGAAATTAGAAGTTACCTCGGATGGAATGTACTGACTTTGAAGGCTGGTTTCCCACACATGAACAATGAATCACAAACAACTTCAAAAAGTTGTACTGAAAAAAAATTGTACAAAAATATTCAATGGCAGGGAAGTGCCCACAACATGACTGTAACTATTTTGGTGTATTTTTCTGGGAAAGTACTTTGTTGATTATAATAGAACTGGCTAAATGAAAGCATGTTGAAAAGACATCGAAGAGAATCTTATTAAATGAAGTTCTAAAAGCTGATCTAGGAAAATGTCCACTTATAAAAACCAAATTAGAACAGTGCCAAAGTAGAGTATCACAGTGGGGGAGAGTGCAGAATCGCTAAAGGATTTCCGGAAAATAATGGGAGTTCAAGGATAACGACCAATGCATTCATTATGGAACTCACCAGTTAAACTATATTCTACAACCTATTTGGCAAAAACTCAATAAGAGTCTAAGGAACTGTACAATTTTTCCGCTTTAATCACATTGGTTAGATCCATAGAGTAGTCGTTGGCAGCGGGTGTGCTGAAGAGGATGTTAGGCAGGAAGGTATTTAAAGCAAATGTGTAAATCGGGATATGCTAAAGGTCAATTCTAGGAAGACAGTCAGAGTTGGACAGAAGTACCAGGAACAACCTGAGGCATAATCTGAGAACCAGATCAATAAATGTATAAAAAAGACATGGTAGTAGGGATAAGGCTGTGTTCACATTGGTGTTTTGTTTTTTTCCTGTTCCATCCTAAGAGCAGAAAAATTGGGGAAAAAAACTGATCCAGTATAATCCCCATTGATTTCAATAGGAATTATTTAGTTTAAATTTACCGTATATACTCGAGTATTAGCCGACCCAAGTATAAGCCGAGCCAATAACTTGAAACCCAAAAACTGGTAAGACTTATTGAACCAAGTATAAGCCTAGCTATACTCGAGTATATATTAGGTAAAGCAACAATGCAATACTCACCTCCCAGCCGGCGTCTGTGTCCCTGTGGGTGCCACAAGCTGCTTCAGAATTCTCCCTGCTGTCATCTCCCTGCTCGGCTTTCAATTTCCCCGCTGTCAGCGCTGTGTAAGTAAGCGCTGTGATTGGATCGAGCGCCAGCCAATCACAACCATTCAGTGATGTCATCCAATGAATGGCTGTGAATGATCGAGCGCCGGCTGTGATTGGCTGGCCCTCAATCAAATCACAGCGCTTACCTACAACAGTGCTGACAGCGGGGGAATTCAAAGCTGAGCATGGAGATGACAGTAGGGAGTTTTCTCAAGCAGCTTGCCGCACCGCCGCGGACACAGACGCAGGCTGGGAGATGAGTATTGTTTTTTTTTTGTTTTTTTTTACCTCACTCGAGTATAAGCCGAGGGGGGCTATTTCAGCATTAAAAAATGTGCTGAAAAACTAGGCTTATACTTGAGTATATATGGTACTTCAATTGCAACTGGTTTCTATATTCCTGACAGAAAAAAAAAGACTGACCTGCAGGACTTTTCCATCCCAAAAAAATAAAAACTGGACGGAGTGGACTTTTCAATTTTTATAATAGTGTATTCTATGAGGAATGGGCACAAATATAAAATATTCCATTTGCGTTCTGTTTATCGGATCTGTTTAATATAACTGCTACGTTTCAATCAAACAAAAAAAGAATCCATTAAAAAGTGATCATAACTGATGACTAAGGCCTTAGTCACACGGGCGTTTTTCACGCGATTTGCGGATCGCATGACGGATGCGCATCCGCAAATCGCGTGACCGGGGCCGAAAAATCGCCCGAAAATACTGCTCCTAGCCGCGTTTCAATAGAAACGGGCCGGAGCTGTCCAGCGCATTGAATTCAATGGAGCCGGCAATACAGCAATGCGCTGCGGGCATAAATATATAAGCCCTTCCCTGCAATTCATCCAAAAATGTGTAAAAACAAAACAAAAATATATACTCACCTGGTCCCGGAAGACGGAGTTCAGCCGCGGCCGGCGGCAGTCCTCCTGAACTGCTCCCCACCTGCTGAATGAGCGACCTCTGATTGGTCAGGCTGTGACCAATCAGAGGCAGCTCTCACTCACACCCATTCATGAATTCATGAATGGGTGTGAGTGAGAGCTGCCCCTGATTGGTCCCTGCGCTGAGCCAATCAGAGGCAGCTCTCACTCACACTCATTCATGAATTCCCCTCCATTGACCTCTAATTTGTTTATTGGTGCCAATGTGCACCATGACCACTGGATCCACACCAGCCCCTCCCAGTAATCTGTCAATCCGATCCGCGATGTGTCGAACTCGAGTGCCAGGAAGACAACACACCGTTCGACGATCCCGGTCTTTATGGCAGATTGCCCTATCTGTCCCCCTTATAATTGAGTTCCCCACCATTAGGACCTGTCTAGCCTGCCCTGCGCTCCCCGTCCCCTTATCGCTGGAGCAATCATCTCCCTGGCATTCAGAGGGCATGTCATGCAGCAGCGGTGCTGGCTCTGCAATGGCATCCCCCTCATCTGCCAACTTTGCAAACTTGTTGGGTTGTGCCAGTTCACGACTAGCCTCCCTGGTTCTCTTGCCTCTACCCCTCCTTCTATCTGTCACCTAGCTGACTGTCTGCTCCCCCTGCTCTTCCGTACTACCATCCGCCCCCGCCTCTACCCCAGTGAGCACCTGCTCAGTGAGCAGCAAACTCCTTTCCATGATGTCAATAGATCGCAGTGTCGCAAGTCACTCATTTAGATCCAGGATATGGGCTTCTAAATGTGCGACGTGCACGCATCTTGCGCAACAGCATGCACCCTTGATCAGCTGATCAAGGACCGCATACATTGCACAAGTAGCACACTGGATGAAATTGTCAGGCATGGAGCTCATCCTAATGGGGAACTACAATTTACTTATGGAAGTAGTGAAGATTGACTTTCTCACACTCCAAACGTGCTCCGCCTGTGCGCAACCGCTCACACCACTCCACCCGTGTGCAACCACTCAGACCTCCCTGTGCATGCACAACCACTCACACCTCACCACCCGTGCGCAACCGCTCACAGCTTGCCGCCCGTGCGCAACCACTCACACCTTGCCGCCCGTGCGCAACCGCTCACACCTCACCGCCCCCGCTCTCTCTCCTCTTGCCGCTCCAAGACCTGCTTCTGCCCGCTGAACCTTCAGCCGCTCCCTCGGACTCCTGGCGGCCTCCCGGCACCGGCTCCTGCGCCGTTCCGGTGTCCCCTGCTCCTGGCTTCTGGCCATCCTCTGGCGTCCGTTTCCAGGCGTCTGACGTCACTTCAGCTGTTGTCCTAATCAATCCATGTCAATAGGCTGTGTTCACACCTGCGTTCCTGGAATCTGTTCCATTATGGGAGCAAGGAAAGGGAAACGTTTGGCCATTCCAATCCATCTTATGACAGAACCGAAGAGTGCCAAATAAATCCCATTGACTACAATGGAGCCCATTTGGTTTTCGTCCGGCATTTTACTGGACAAAAAACGTCCTTCGTGCAGGACTTTCTCTTCCAACAATTTATCCCAGATCTGCAACAGAACATCCAAACAGAGGGTCCTAACAAGGATGTGAGCATAGCCTTAATCTAAAAGGAAAGATGGAAGCAAAAGTTTAGATGTAGCAAGGTTTGTAATTGTAATGAAGATAAACATAACAGACTATACTTCAAGCAGTCACTAAGCTGAGGTTCAGATGGACAAAAGTCCAGTTCAAAGGAACGCGAAACCTACAAATGAAACCTACATGTAAACAGTAGAAAATCGTGCCCCCACTGTTTGTCAGTGTGCAGGATTACCTGCATGAAATACTCTTGTAGAAATCATCCAACAAAAACTGGGGTTAATTCTTTGTTCCATTTTCACCTGCCGAAGCTGCTGAGGGGGCAGCATTTAGTAAAGGTGTGGGGCTGGACAATCTCTGGGTTCTACTGCAGACACAAATAAATGAAAGAACATTATATATAGATGTCTACTCACAGGCGGCAGACACAAATATGGAAACACCATATGAAATATATGAAATTAGTGTCTACATCACCTCTTGCCCTGCTCTGGGATAATATATGTATGTATATGTTCTTTTTTTTTCTTCTGTGTTTTTTTTTTCTTTTTCTTTTGGCTGATATTTTCTTTTGCCGATTCATAGATTAGGAACATCTCAGTTCTTCCATGAACCCACACCTATACCATGAAATCTATGCCAGTTAATTGCTGGTGTGGATTTCTGATATAATTTGTCAGCTTCTGTTGTAAATTATATATGAATGTGTTGGCATGGGGAAGCCACACTCCCTCTTGACAAGCCATGTCTCTTTTTAAGAAAAGTGGAATAGAGCAGTATACCTGTCAAAAAGTCGCAAAATTTTTGCACAAATGGGGCTCATGCAAAATTGTGATGTTTTTACGCCAGAATCTGGCATTAGCAGTTTAATAAATTTCCCCTGTAGTAGAAAGTTGGCTGTATTTTACTTATTCAATGTAGACATATGAGCATAATCTAAAATAAGGAACAGAACTGAAGACAAGCGGGATTCTTATGACTTTAGCAACCGCTGTAAGACCATAAAGTGGGTGTAAATGAAAGCTTGTACTCAAGGTGCCGTCTTGTGTTCTCCCTCTGTTCCTTATTTTGTTGCTAAGAAGTAGCTTGGCAGAGCTTCCATATGCCGTGCTTGCAACATATTTAACAAAAATGTGACATTTCTGAGACATTATTACAACATTTTTGATCCCAGCAGACCATGGAACGTGTTGGACAGATTTATAAATGTCACAGTAGGGCCATATTTCTATTTTTGTTTTGCTCTGTTCTTAACCCCTTAATGACACAGGACGTACAGTTACGTCCCGTGCGTTCAGGATTTGCATGGAGGTTGATCGAGAGCCAATCTCGCTCCATACAATGCGGTTGCTGGCCATTTCTTAGAGCTGACATCCCTCCAGCAACAGCTGTGATCAGCATGAACGCCAATTACAGCTGTTAACCCTTTAAATGTGGCTGTCAGTTATAACAGCGGCATTTGAATTCCCCGATCAGATTTCGGGGGTCCCGAACAGCCCTTACCTGTGATGCGATCATAAGGTATGATTCGCTTGCCATGGCAGCCTGGGGCCTTCTGAAGGTTATAATATGCCTGTCAGATTACACTATAATGTAGTACTATCGTATTACATTATACTACATGAGCGATCACAAGTTCAAGTCCCCTGTGGAGACTAAGGAAATGTAAAAATGAGGTAAAAAAAAACATTTATTATTAAAAAAAATTTAAGGAAGTAAAAATTTTATAAACCCACTTTTTCCCATATTCATAATAAATAAATTAATGAACAAAAACATATTTGGTAACGCTGCGTTCATAAAAGTCTGATCTATCAAAGTAACACACTATTTGTCTCATACCGTGAACGTCATTAGAAAAAAAATACACACCAGAATGGCCCTTTTTTGGTCACCACATCTCCAAGAAAAAAATGTACAAAAAAAAGCGATTAAAAGGATATGCTTCAAAATGGTACTAATAGAAACTACAAGATGTCCTGCAAGAAACAAGCCCTTGCACCACTGTCTCGAAAGAAAAATAAAGTTATGGCATTCCGAAAATGGCTGCAAAATTTTTTCTTTCTTGAAGATATAGTTCAGCAAAAATGTATATAAATTTAGTATTATCATGAGTGTACCTCCTGCAGCACAGTGTTTAGGCAGCTGAAATGCAGTCCTAAGCTTTGCTCATGACCTGAAGGTTGTGGGTCAATCCCCACACTGTTCAGGTAGCCGGCTCAAGGTTGACTTAGCTTTCCATCTCCATCCTTCCGAGGAGGGTAAAAGTAGTACCCAGCTTGCTGGGGGACAAAAGATGACTGGGGAAGGCCATGGCAAACCACCCTGTAAAAACAGCCTTCTGAGAAAATGTCACATTGTGAAGTCACCCAAGGAGTCAGTCATGAATCAGTAGTTGCACCAGGGGACTTTACCTAAGTGTACTGACCCGCAGAATAAAGTTATCATGTCACTTTTGCTGCAGTACGTACACCATAAAAACAATAGACATGCTTTTTTTCCCCCTTACATATTTGTTACGTTTTTCATTACATTATATGGTACATTAAATTGTACAATCGTTGTGAAAGGACTCGTATTTTGTGGGGCGTCCTATAGTTTATAATCGGACCAATTTGGAGTACATTTGACTTTTGATCACTTTTTCTAAAAAAAAAAATTTCTTGGTGATGAGGGGACAAAAAAAGTGCAATTCTGACAGTGTATATTTTTTACGACCTTTACCGTGTGGGTAAATGTATTACTTTGATAGATCTAACTTTTATGAACGCAACAATACTAAATATGTTTTTGGAGTTTTTCATTTAGATTTTTTTAATTACAAATATGGGAATTTGTTTTTAAACTGTTACTAGAGTTTGTTAGGACACTTGTTTAATACTTACAAAGAGAAAAATCTTTGACCTATATAACTTTTTTATTTCTCCATCAACAAAGTTCTGTGAGGGCTGTTTTTTTTTTGCAGGACATCCTGTAGTTTCTACTGGTACCATTTCGGAATACATACTTTTTTGACTGCTTTTTAAAAAAAAAAAAAATTTTGAGGAGGTTCACCATATAGGGCAAATAATGCTTTAGGGCTTAGTCAGATGGGCGTTTTTAGCCGCGATTTGCGCATGCGCATGCGTCCGGCGATTTTTTAAAACCATTGCTTTGCAATGGTATCGGACACATGAGCGCTTTTTATGCGCTCGTCCGATAAATTATAGAACAAAAAATCGCAGATCGCACCTATCTGCGATCTGCGATTCCTGTTCTCTTCTGTATATGCGCTCAATGGGGCCAGCGGCAGCAGCGCCGACCCCATTGAGAACATATAGAAGACAAATCATTCTTCTCTGCCACAGCTGTAACAGCTGTGGCAGAGAAGAACGATGTTTGCCCATTGAATTCAATGGAGCGGCAATACAGCCGCTCCATTGAAAGCAATGGGCTGCCGGCGTGCGCGGGGTGAATTGTCGGGAAGGGGTTAAATATATAACCCCTTCCCTGCAATTCATCCTAAAATGTGTTAAAATAAAAAAAAAATTGTCTACTCACCTTTCCGCTGCAGCCGGAGTCCAGCCGCGGCCGCTGTCAGTTCTCCTGAACTGCTTCTCGGCACTATTCAGCCGGCGGGGCTTTAAAATCCCCGCCTGCTGAATGATCTGCCTCTGATTGGTCACAGCCCTGACCAATCAGAGGCTGAAAACACTCACACACCCATTCATGAATTCATGAATGGGTGAGTGACTGCTGCCTTAGGGGCAGGTCTGACTCACATCCATTCATGAATTCATGAATGGGTGTGAGTGAGGCATGCCTCTGATTGGCTCAGCGCTGAGCCAATCAGGGGGCAGGTCTGACTCACACCCCCTTCACACCCACTGCAGGACGGCCGCGCGGAGCTTCGGCTGCCGGCAGAAGGTGAGTATGCAATTGTTTTTTATTTTAACACATTTTAGGATGAATTGCAGGTAAGGGCTTATATATTTAAGCCCTTACCGACAATTCATCCCGGGCTCGCCCGCAGCGCATTGCTTTCAATGGAGACGGCTGTATTGCCGTCTCCATTGAATGCAATGCGCTGGACAGCTCCGGCCCGTTTCTAATGAAACGCGGCTAGGAGCAGATTTTCGGGCGATTTGCAGGCGACTTGCGCGCACCGGTCACGCGATTTGCGGATGCGCATCCGTCATGCGATCCGCAAATCGCGTGAAAAAACGCCCGTCTGACTGAGCCCTAACTTTAATAAACTGAACCTTATATGGATAGCAATATCAAATATGTTTTTGCTTTTTTATTTTAATTGCTCTAGAAATACTCCGAGTTATATAAACAGAATTCTAAAATAAAAATTCTAATTGCCAAAGGCAAAAATTACCCGTAGGTAATATCCCCTAAAATATAATCTAAATATTTATTATTCAAAAACACAAAAGGGGCAAATGGCTATGGTCCTAGTTATTGTTCCCCCTGAGGATGCTGCAAGATGAAACATGTTGGGGTGGCTATAGCTTACATTTTAATAGGGTTTTGATGATGCTGATTTATTAATTTCTACATTGGCTTTTGAAATTTGGCCATCCAGGCCTATGTTTAAGTGTATGCACACTTACACACCTGATACTAGCTGATGACTGCTGGTCACATTGCACTGTTACCACCATTTGACCATTTATTTTAAATATAATTTGATGTTGTCTGTCTTTTTCAATAATAAAATATTTAGATTATATCTTAGGGGATATTACCTATGAGTATTTTTTGCCTTTTGGCAATTAGAATTTAGATTTGTTGTTTTTTTTATTTTATTTTTTTATTACAAAAATGGAAAAACGTTTTTTGTGTTTTTATGCTTACTTTCTTTTTGTTTTTACCAAGTAATAAAATTTTTTTTTCTCATTTTTTTAATCTTTTTGTTAGTCCTCACAAGGGACTTGGTTGATCATTCATACAGTATAATATAATACCATAGTAATACATTATACTGCGATCTGTCAGGGATTCTACAGGCATGGCTAGGTAGGCAATAAGCCTTGGCAATACTGTTGGCCTTCAGAAGGCCCCAGGCTGCCTGGCAACCGAACTGCACCTTGCGATCGCGTCGCTGCTGGACCGCTTGGGACCCCTGAGCTTTAATCATGGGATTTAAATGCGACTGTATCTGTTAGCCCTTTGAATTTTACTGTCAGTTCTGACAATCGGAAACAGACAGAATCCGCATTGTATGGAGCGGTATTGACTCCCAATCTCCCCCATGCGATCGTAAAATACACAGGACGAAACTGTATGTCCTGTGTCATTAAGGGGTTAAAAAAACAAACCACCAAAATTACAATATACGTGTAAGTGCAAAAAACCTTCAGTTTACCAATAAGTCATTTTCAGATGTACTCACTGGAGCAGCTAGGCACCTGCATAGCTCAATATTGTTAATAGGTGAATGCTGATTTCACAGTTTTTCTTAAATTTATTTAGTATGTTTCACACATTTAATAAATCTGTTCTGTGACTTTCGGGCCATCTTACGATTCATCTGGAAATCCCACAGAGAAAGTAGGACACATCTGGGAACAAATGTAGAAGGTAGCAGAAGTGACGTTGACCAGTATTGCTTGTTTAAACTATCTAAGCTATTAACCTTATATATATATATATATATATATATATATATATATATATCATTATACACTCTCTGCACTAGTTTCCCATATGAGAAATTGTAATGAGAAAGACTAGATCACTATAGGCTCAGTCTACTAAACTCCCTGTTCTTATGGGGCTTTTACAGCAGTATGGAAAGGTCCTACAACTCTGTTCCGACAGAGCATTAAGTGCCTACATATGGTGTCAGATGAAGGTGACGGATAAAACCTCTATATGAAATTTGAGGCATACCGATATACAGTAGTGTCTATAGCCTGCTGTATCATGGCTCCATACAAGTTGGAGGTTCTATAGAGCCGCAAGACAGTCATGCACACGAGCCCTAAAGCTGTATATAAATCTGTATCTAATATAAATGTGGATGGACACACAGAAAAAGCCAACTCTTTATAAAATTAGCTCTCTTACTCAAAACATTGTTTCTTCTGATTTATAATATAACAAAGTCTAATTAAATTCTACCGTAATGAGAATGTCGAAAATGAGAACCAGAATTTGCAAATGTTTATCATACAAAACATTTTTGGGGACAGTTCCTGCTATTAGTTTTCATAGGAGGAGTAGAGAGGCCTCTGGTGGGATGATCCTGCCAACAATGATGTCTTTTATAAGGTTGACTTAATATCATCCAGATGCTCTTATACATAAGATTTCGAAACTTTGCAGGTCTCCTCTTTAGAAGTTTTATAATAAGTTTTATAACGGTCATTTATAATTATTAGTTACATTTTCTGTGCATTCACTAGAATGTGTCGGGTCCTATAGATTGCGATCTGACATCAGAAAAAAGGATCACGTGTGGAGAAAACTTTTGTTTTTCTTTATGTAATTTAGCGAGATTTGTTACAGAGTAAACAAATAACGAAGAATAAACAAAGGCAAATAGAATGTGTATTGAATTACACATTTGCAGAAATTGGCATGTCAGGCGCATTTTTCCTTTGTCATCATGTTCAAATGTGACAAAAATAATATAGCCCCTTTTCTGCCAAAGTATTTAGTAAATTGAAGACCAGGCCAGTTCAACCATTTCATGATAAATGCCTCCTAGTTAAGTATCTCACTCTTGAATCATTTTTGTCCAATGTCCAGGCGTTTGTTTAAACAAAACCATTCTTTTTGAAATGTTACGTCTATGTTAAGCGCTGAAGAATTTTAGGATTTTATTATGCCACTGATCATAAAAGAAGCCTTGGATTATTCTATGCACCATAAAACCGACAATAACAAATCATTTGACGTGGTGGTGTTTATGTTCGGCTTGGGAAAAATTGCTTGTGTTGTGGGTTGAGATAAATTATTGCAATATCAAAAGGTTCTGTGGCTAATTAAAAAGTCGACTTTGGATCAATATTGTTGGGTTGCTTGCCTCTTGTGGTGTCTTAGAAGATATCTCTTACAGCACAGTGTATAGCATGTGGAAAATCCATTTAGTACATACAGTAGGAACTCCTTTAAATGTCTGGTATAAACATAAGATTAGTTTAAGCTTTCTCAACTTACATCAAAATAACCTCTTTAAACAAAGTGATCCTTTTATTCAGCTAATAAGATGGGGAAACTCCACTGTATAAAAAAAAGGTTTCCATTGTAATTAATCACTGGGAATTCCTGCCTAACAATTATTTGCCCCTGCTTTTTGCCCAGCAGCAGCTGTGTTCTGCACATAGCACTCATGTAAAAGATATCCATACCACCATGGTCTTCTGCATATTTAGATGTCTTGCCCACTTTTGGGTATTGCTAGAAAACACCACGACTTCAACTCTAACAATGGGCATGTTTTTGTTTTTTCATAAGTAGTTTAATAAGATCTTGGGGGGAGGTCGAGGAGCAAACTTCACTTTTCCATATGTATGTTGTTAATGTGAATTTAAACTGGTGTTTAAGAGGTAATCCAGTCAAAAAAAGTTTTTTTAAGTCTGGGGTAAAAACCTACAAAAAGGCTTAATCATCTCACCTGATGCCCTTCGCTCCCATTCCAAGTGGTGCCCAGTCTTGTCCCACTACTCTCTTCTTCCTGCTTCAGCAATGGCATGCTGATAATGGGTCATGTAACCACTGCAGAGAATCATGGTCTCTCTTCAACTACTAATTGGTGGTTGCATGCTATAAGATGTATAGAGCTGTGGTGGACCAGGCACCACCAGAATGGGAGTGTATTAATCTCCTGATTTAATATGAAATATAACAAAACCTTGCCACACTGATTTGATTTTTACACTATTTGTGCAGGCAGCATCTGGTGTTCCCAATTTTCACGCTTGATCTCTCCAAGCAAGATACAGTCTTTGCTGTGGGGCCCCCAAGCCATTACACACACATTGGCAGTCCCAGTAATGTGGCTGCTGATGCTGCACTGGGCCAAGGCACGGTACCTGAAGGTCTGAACAAGAGTGTAGCAGAGAAACAGGCTATAGTCAAGGCTGGTGGCACAAACGTAGTAACAAGATCCAAGCTGAAGGTCAGGGCAGGGAGCAGGATATAATGAAGTCCAGAGTACAGAGTTGAGGTCGGGAAGTACAGAAGTCAGAATAGACAGTCAGGCAAGGGTCATAAACAGAACAAATACAACCAGGGGTTATGTCACAAATGGCAGTAGGACACCAATTGCTTAGACATCCACCCTAGGGTGTGGATGCTTAATATAAGGAGTGCAGAAACACGATTGAAGGGGTACGAATTATGGGAGCGTGCATTGTCCCTTTAACGGACTGGGCAGGTGTGAACGCAAGCCCTATGGGTAGAGGTTAAGGAGCAGGTGGAGGAGAAGAAGGGAACTGGAGCACGGTGGCAACCACCCACGACTGTAGTAGCAGGTGATCTGCGATTGAAGCGTACTGTGACATCCATTGGATGCTGTATTATGGCACTATTCTCTTCTTCAAGCAGAGAATACCTTCATAATACAGAGTTGTATACAGGCACAATACTTTGCCACATGAAGTGCCTAAAGCTCTGAGCAACTCTGTTTCTCCATAAGGGTCCTTGCCCACAGTTCTGCTCTGTTCATGAGCCATAACTATGAGGTTTATTGAATACAGGGCCTCAATATTACAATACATAAGAAGTAGGAAAAGGACCTTCTATCTTTACGTATAAGTGCTGGCAATGAGTACTGGGAGGCAATTGGTGAATATAGTTTCAATCATTGCCAGCAGGTTATATGATGCTTCTTTGACCAAGATGTGTGATTAGGATATATGCATATAAGACCAATTCTAAAAAAACAACAAAAAGCTAAAACACATTTCTTAAGAATGAATTTTGGCTACAAGTTTCCTGTGAAAGAAAAACGGATTGATATTGAGATGGGAATTACTCTAATCCCTTTCAAAGTCTATTTTAATAGGAAGAATAAAAACCTCTTGGGTTCTTACATTTAGAGTAATACGCAGCAAAGCCATTCAAGACTAGAGCTGATAAAGAAAATGTGTTATCTTAAGTCAGAATTGCTGCACTCCACTGACCTTCAAAAATGCCATTTCAACCCGAACCTACTTTTCAGTAATGCGATGGTAGATGCATAAGAAATCCTTACGTGTGCAAAAGAAAACCAACAATGGATGCATTGTATACTAGGACAAGCTATAGTCTATAATAAAGACCACTAGGGAAAAGCCCATGAGACATATCGGTAGACTTCAAATGTGTGCAAACTGTAGGAGGAATTTTTTGTCACTATTTGTCAGCAGGTTGTCACTATTCTAAAGAATTATATAGACTTCTATCACATTAAAGGAATTTTCCACTTGGGTGAGCTCTTTGGCCTCTTCTTTGGCCCGTGACATCACGTTTGTCAGTCACATGGTCTTTCTAGGTCTTAGTTCTATTCATTTAAATGTGACAGAGCTGCAATACCAAGCACAGCAGCTATACAATGTACAGTGCTGTGCCTGGTATACAAAGAGGTCACAGCTCTCATCCAAGCACCACAGCCTCTTGAAACAACTGATTGACAAGGATGCCAAGATGTCAGATACAAACCAATTTGGTGTTGATGATGTATTCTAAAGAGTTACCTCCCTAATAAGGGCAACCCCACTTATCAATAGCTAAACCCTCTCTCTGTCCGCTCTGATACCCTGCACTTGAATAATTAGATTACCAGTCACTCACTGTATGTTCCTCATGTGTTTCTCCACAACTCCCGTGGTTCACTTGGCAAATACCAACCGTCTTAGTAGAACAGAGATAAGGTGCTTTTAGTTTGAACACTTTTTTTGAATGATAATCGCTTGGTCTAAATGCGAACAAAGAACGATATCATTCACTTTTTGCTTGCCGTTCATTTTATGGAGGCATAAAAATCATCATTGGCTCGTTCACTTATCGTTCGGTTTAAACAGTCCTTCTCATTCACTATTACAGCGCATGTGAAAGACTTACCGATTCATAATGATTTCTCGTTCGAACGAGCCAACGATGCATCTTCCTGTATAAATAGGCCACACGAGCGAATGAGCCCATAGAGGCAAGTGGATGCTGATGTCACTTTCATGGTCTCTGTTTGCTGTTCCTGCTTCTTTGATTTTACCTGGTGATTTTTTGATAAAAAACTTCTTTTTTATTTTATAGATTAACTTTCGTCATGAGCCTTATTTAGCGGAGTACTAATAAAGGTTATGTTTTAACAGGGTTTTTTGGTTTCTGCTATAGTGTAAGTTAAAATCGTCTAAAGTACAAAGCTAATTCTCAACTGAAAAGTAAAGCAAATATGATTGACATCCTCAAGCTGTTTCAGTCTCCCAAACCACATATGTTCTGCCCTAATGGTGATTGTGGTTACTGAAAACAGTATGGTTGAGATTTCCACATTTGTATAACTTGTTATTACATATTCCGCAAATTACTTTTAACCAAAAAGAAGACAGATTGAAGTCAATTGCAGCCAATTTTTTTTTATTGTTCCAATGAATCTAGATGGAAAATACAGGCCTATGTGGTTCCATGGTAACCGACTACAAATCTGGTCCTAGAACCATACTCCCATTTTTCACCTAATTCTAATTAAGAAACATTTGGTTGGTGACAAGAAGTAGAATAGACAAGGTTTGTTTGTAGCCTTTAACCATGCGATATAGGTCTGTCGGTATGGAAGTAAATGCAAAATTATTTTAAATTAGGACTATTTCCACAGTTACTTGATTTTTCATCTTCGGTTTATTGGAATACTACATTTTACCTGCATCAGCCACTGCAGCGGAAATGCATATCTGGCAAAATCAGCTGTTTGCCAGTGGATTGCTTACAAGACTGACTTCACATAGGCAGTAAACACTGCGGAAATTCTGCCACATTACAGTACAATTATTACCATAGAACAACCTAGTTCCTAGATGAGCTCAAGGGTCGTAGCAAATAAATGGCAAAAAGTAATGGCAACAGCACTTAAATGCTCCTTAGTGAGAAGGGAGGTGTATTGCTGGGTAACAAGTGCAGGTTCAGAAGAATAGGTCTGGATCCAAGACCCATATAATCTGCAAAGTCCTTGTAAAGTTAGAGCCACATCCAGGGTTCCAAATAGCACAGTACTCACATGGTTAAGTGCCCATCTTTATTGAAAAGTGCACAAGCAGACGACGTTTCGACTGACGAGCAGTCTTTTTCCAGTCCATACCAACAATGAAACCACACCGGATATAAATACAAAGCAGATAAAATCTTAACCAATCACCCACCAACACTAATTAAAATCAATTAGAAACTCACCCAACCAGACAAGCTTAACCCTATAAGACCTTTTGTCCAAGGTGCAGGTGTACAGGCTTGTGTAACCAATAGCACAAGAAGCAGGACATTACCATATCGCCACATTGCTAAGTTGCGGCGTTCATTAAATCGCATTGCACATGCGCGATAATTCACTGAAGGGACGTGATAGCAAAAAGCTATGCCCTTCACCAATATGGCTGCCGATGTTTCGGCGTTCATTAGCTCTCATTGCGCATGCGCAAAAATTCACTGAAGAGCCACGATAGCAAGGCTCTAGCCTTTATCAATATGACTACCAATGCTACGGAACAGCCAGTACACAAGCGTGAAAAGTTCAGCCAGCGACTAGGGTCCATCCTTTAGTGCAGTAAGTACTAATGTTCAAAGGCAAAAATCGCACATGTATAGGGTGCGATTCAGATACCCATAATGCTAGGTGTTCACTAAAGATGTCAGAAAAGATAATCAAAAAACAATCACTGGACTAAGTGCAAAACATACTTGGAAATTTGGCTTCCAGTTTTTATCTATGGTATGGCTGGATGAGATCTATTTCCCCTTTTGGGGATTAAATACAATGCATGTGTGTTGTTTGGACTGGTTGCAATATTTTTGTTCTTCAATTATAGCATCTATTGTGTGAAACACGGTGATTTCAGGCCTGCTTCATATTGGCCACAAAGTCGCACACTTTTTGTGTGAAGCGAGAGCACGTGAAAACACAGATTTCTGAAACCCAAGTTTTTCAATGGTTTCCTTCACATTTGACGTTTTTACTCATGCGATGGTGTGAGATTTAAAAATCATGGCATCTCCTACCTTTCTGCGTTTCGCTCTTTTTTTTATTGCCCATGTTCCCCTATGGAGCCTTCGTTTTATCGCATTGCAATGCACAAACTTGTGATTTTCGTGCAATGCATCCATTGTCTTTCTCGCGAGAAAAACACATGAGAAAATCGCAAGCGGCAGCAATGTTTTTAATGTTTTTCAAGAAAAAGCATCACTAAAGCTCAGACATCTCATGAACAAAATTGCAATTTTGCTGTGATTGTCTTGCGGCAATATCTCGATTGCCCGTGTGAAACTACCCTCGGTGATTTTTTTTGTTTTAGCTCCTTATGTTATCAGTTGGTTGTTTTTTGAGACTTGCCTCTCAATATTTATGAGGATTTGGTTTAGTATCAGCTAAACACCATTATATACTCACTGTAGACTGAGTGCTTTAAATCAAAATTAATCACAGTTATGTAGTGTAGTAACTATTTCCATGACCTCTCCCAACTGCTCTTCATTTAGTGCAGGGAACAATAGGTAAAGGTTCAAGATCAGAGTCGCCCTTCTCAGGGTGGGTGCTCTGATTAGGTGGTTAGCAACACTAGAGCAATTATAGGACCCTCCTAACATTCTTTCTTTTTTAATTGCATTTATTTAAGGTTACGTCTCAAGACATCAAATGATAAGGTTTTTTTTATGTGGGCTTTATGTTTACAGTGCAAGCCAAGTGAATGAGATTTTACAAATCTTCACACACAATGTAATTTTGCTTTTGCAGATATGCAAGGAGTTTGAAAAACACTGCGGATTATGACTCTGCAGCATGTCTATTTATGCTGTGAAACTGTGCAGTGAATTTTCCGCATATACATTTTTGTTGCAGATTTTGAAGAGTTTCTGTTGCGGAAATGCACTGGATCTGCTTGCAGATCTGTTTTTACTGAGGTTTGAAAATTACGTTTTTTTAAGTTTGAACTGAGTGCAAGAACTACCACTAACATATCACAAAAAAGCAATGCATTTAGCAGCAGAAACTCTGCACGTAAAACGGCTAGTACACCCGTGTCAAACACAGGGCCCACGGGCCCGCCGCCTCATTTTATGTGGCCTGCCAGCCATGTGCAACAATCTAAGGCCTCATGTCCACGGGGAAAATCAGGCCCGCTACGGATTCTCCATGGAGAATCCGTAGCGGGTCCCTCCTGCCCCGCGGACATGAGCGCTGAAAATAAGAATAAATTTACCTCTCGCCCGCTCCGGATCTTCCCTTCGCCGTGGCTTCATCTTCTCTCCGTCGCGGCCGGATCTTCTTTCTTCGGCTCAGTGGATGCACAGAGCACGTCGGTTACGTGCCCCGCGCATGCACCGGCCCGAAGTAAAAAGATACGGCCGCGACGCAGAGAAGATGAAGCCGCAGCGAAGGGAAGGTCCGGAGCAGGTAAGTAAATTCCGATTTTGATCTCCCGCAGATCCGGACGGCTTCCATAGGCTTCAATAGAAGCCCGCGGGAGACCCACACGAAAATGGAGCATGGTCCAGATTTTTTCATGCTCCATTTTTTTTAAGTCACTTTTATTGACCATCCGCGGGTATTTATCTACCCCGCGGGTGGTCAATGCATCCCTATGGGATGCGGATCCGCGGGCAGGAGAAGCGTTAAAATCCGCTGCGGATTTTAATTCTTCTTTTGCCCGTGGACATGAGGCCTTAGGGCCTTTTCATATGAGTGTAGGCGATTTTCGGTCGGCCCTGTCATGGCCACAGTGCGACCGAAAATCACGAGAACGAGAGGCAGCTCTGACAAAGTCTCTGCCCCCCCCCCCTCCCCCCCCGCTGGATCTCGGCACGCAGCTAGTGTGCAAACAGCCAGCAAGGGGTGAAGAGGAGGAGGGAAGGGGTGGGAGTTTAGCAGACACGCCGCTAAACTCCCTCCCACCTCCCTTCTTCAGCAGCTCCCGTAGGCATCTATGGGAGCTGCCATCGTATTCCGGCTGAAAGATAGTTCCTGGCTGGCAAAAAAAACGCCCAACTACAATGTGCGCCGTATGTGCTATCTTTGCCGGCTTGTCGTTTTTACGCCACAGAAATATACCCATCTGAACTGATGCATTGTAAGCTAATGTATCAGATGGGTAATGTTTATCGGCCGACCATGAAAGCGTTGCAGATATACGTTTTTCCTGTGAATGAGGCCTAACAGGCACTTCACTCACACAGCTTGCAGCTCCGGTCTGGCGGTAGTGCAGAGTCTGTGATCGCTGACCTCCTCCCTGTCATGTCTGTGTGTACCATCCTGTACGCCGTGCAGATGCCAAGGGGAGAGGCCAACGGTTACAGTCTCAGCAGCGGCTGGATGAGTGAAATGCCTGTAGGAATGCTGGCCGGCCAGGGGCCAATTGCTACTAAGACTGATGTGGGGGTCACTATTACTACTAAGTCCACTAAGGGGGTCATTGTTATTACTGGGGCCACTATGGGAGTCACTCTTATTACTGGAGTCACTTACTACTGGGGCCACTATGGGGGTCCCTATTACTACTGGGGCCACTATGGGGACCCTAGTACTACTGAGGTCACTATTACTACTGCGGCCACTATGGGAAGTCGCTATTACTATACTGTCTTACAATTAAAATCGGCCCTTTGAAGGCACCCATAAGGCTGATGTGGCCCTCGGAGAAAATGAGTTTGACACCCCAGCTCTAGTACATGTATAATATATACAACAAAAAACACTGAAAATTCCGTAAAGTTTGTTAGCTAACTGGTCATCTGCAGAAAAACAACCAAAATCCTGCAGCAAAATTTCCATAGCTCAGATGTTGGGTGTGGAGGTAGCTTTCATATTAAAGGGGTTGTCTGTGATAAAGACAACCTTTCTGAAGGTACCACTGACTCCTCTGCTGTTCATACAGTGGATGACACTCAGATACCAATCTCCAAATAGGATCTGCTCCACATTAAATCTGTAAAAGGATATCGATAAAACTGGAAAAAGTAAAGGTTTTCCGCTCAATACCCTGTGATGTTTTTCTTGCATCATGTCATGTTTGGACAAGGAGAGAGCTGTGGTACATAATGAGCCACACCTTAAACTAGTGCCTATTAAATCCCAGTTTAAAGGAATTGTCTCACCACAGCAACTCTTGCCAATATGCACTATTGGGAAATATGGAAATCATAGAGTGTGTTGGTCCCCTGTATGTGTGACCATGGAAAGCAGCTCTCTAAGGGTGGATTCAGACGACCGTATATCGGCACGGTTTTCACGCCCCCTCTCCACCCCCTCTCCGCCCCCTCACCACTGCAATGAAAGGAGGCGGGATGGGGGCGGGGCTAAGTTCCGCGAATTATCCCCCGTCCCACCTCTCCTCATTGCAAATAGTGCAGAGGGGCGGAGAGGAGGCAGAGAGGGGGCAGAAGTTCAGAGCACTGCTCCTGGCTCTTCCAGGCTACCCCCTGCAGAGAGAGATGACATATATCGGCTGGGCGTGAAAACCCAGCCAATATACGTTCGTCTGAATCCAGCCTAATGGTGTGTTCATGCATTACTGATGGCCATTCATTTGAGTGTCTGGCATGTAGTGCAGCATTTCCCGAAATGTGTTGGCTGGCTGTAGCTTCCCCCAGCGGTAACCACTGATTGCAGCAGAGTAGAGATGCTGGCTGATCACCAAAGTGATTTCTTTTAAACAAGGATTAAGACAACCCCTTTATTATTAACAGAAGTGAGGACTTCTGTTAATAATAAAATTGATACAGATAACCTACAAATGTCTACAGCTGCATAATATGAAGATTATCCATTGTATGACAACATTGTAGTCAACGAATCCTTCATTCTACATTCAATGTACAACAGAGGGAACCATTACTATTGCCAGGATCTGTAGCCTAGTAATGGTAAATTAATTCACTCTTAATTCTGAATTTCTTGAAACCACAGAACATAAATAAGGTCCAAAGTGTCTCTCCATTGATTAAATGCAATTATGTGCTACAGTGACAGCTCTTGTAACTGAGATGCTTATTTAAAGGGAAAGAAAATACTTCAAATTAGCACATAAATGACTGAAATACTAACCTAAAACTGCACTTTGCCATAGTCCTAACATTTTTCCTGCTAAAATAAGCAAGAGATTCCTGGCTTATCTAAGATTACCAGATATGGCTTTTATTTCACTGTGGTATGGTTGAAGCAGATAAAGGTGTTGAAAAGTTTTTGCTATTTTATTTTTAAATAATGAGTTAATGTGTGATTAGTGATGAAGGTATGAAGTTTAGGCTATACAACACAAATATGTTAATATGTGGAAAAGACAAGTATGAGAAATAAGTCTGACTTCCCCTGACTAACTTTTGGCAGGTGTGGATATTATTTTGACCCAGGAATACCAGAGCACTAACAGAGTTGGTACGAAGGTTAAAAATATATCACTGACATTAAAACCACTCTGTCATAGTTTTAAAAACATAACTCCAATGAAAAAACAAAAACATCTAAGTGCTCTAAGGTCCTCAAGTACTGTACATTTTTAAAAAAAAGTTTGCCTTTAAAACGTAGCCATTGGTGCTGCATGCCTCTTCTTCCTCTTAATTGCAGTATAGTGCCCAATCACTATTTTTCCAAGCCTGCTAATGTCATACTACATTTGTTATTCCTCCTCCCTCTCATACTGCAGAGATTTCCTGCTAGAATCAGTGTCCATACTCCTGTGATCACAGGACTTTATTAACAAGCAAATTCCTGTTACAGACCGCTTGTAATGCCCCGTTTGGGTTAGATACTCAAGTTACCATATTTTAGCAACATATCTATTTTTTCTCTAAATCTCAGCTAGGAGGAAGAAAAGGGCAGCAGTAATTCAGGTCACTTTCTACTCTGACTCGTAGTGAAATGTGCAGCCTGCAAGTAAATGAACCTTATACGATAAATCATTCAAAAGTTCCACCGGGCCATAGTAAAGATTAATTCATCGTTACCTACAACATAATAGGATTGTTATGGTATACTACCCTTGATATGCCAGCCCGGGTGCCCTAGATCTCACCCACAACCCCTGTCCCTGCCTACTTGCCTCCACTCCTGGCTAAGCCTAGGCGGGCAACTGGGCGGCGATCCCTACTCTTACTAGTGACCGAAAAAGGGACGCTGGCGTACCTGGATGGAAAGGGTAGAATACTGACAGAAAAGGCAGATATAAATAACCAACACGAGCAATACTAAGCAGAACTGAGGCAGATGGAAAAACCTGGCGGATAATAGCAAGGAATAGCAGACAAGCTGACAGAAGCAGGAGACCAACAGAGGCAGACTAGCTAGCACACTGAGGTAAACCAATAACTGGCAGTGATTGTCAGTCTCTGCCCGTTCTTTAAACAGAAGCCTCCGCCCAGGGGCGGAGAGAGGGAGACAGCCAACTCCCAACAGAACCTTATAAAAGGGAGACCGTGCACGACAGCTGCACTCACAGGTGCGTGCGCGCCACCAGCACCACGCCGGCCAGGCATCTGGGCCCCCGGCAGCCGGACAACAAGCCGGGGGGACAGGCCCCGACCGCGGGACCCTGCACACTGCCGTCCCGGGAGGACCAGCAACCGCCGCATGGTAATAAAGATAACAAATACTCCAATGGATCTATGATCCACTAACGGAAAACATAACTTAAGAATTGTCTACAAAAATCTAATTGTACATAATCTAGCTAAATAAGTCTGTATTGTAATGACAAATAGTCCCCTATATATAGCGTTGATTCATAATTGTTGGGGTATCTGGGCAGCTGCAGACAGTCCAGATACTACCATATACATTGCAATAAATAGAAGACTGATAGCATAGTTTTTTAAAAATGAAAAGACGGCCTGCCCGTCATGTTTTTGCCTGACTGATGTTATGATGAGTAGGAGCTTAAAAAGACCTCAGGAGTAAGAAGCTAAAAATGCAGTGTTTAACCTCTTATCTCATAGGACACATGTTAGCCTTGTGTAAATCTTTTGCCGTTACCTTTGGGGTCTTTCTTACCCCTTTTAAAATTGTCCATTATTCTCTTGGAATGATTTTTAACAGGAATTTAATAGGTAAAGTGGCAACAATCTCTTGGCTTTTTTCAATTTGTAGATTCACACAAACGAATCTTTCTTGAGAATAACAGATTTAAGGGCCATTTACATGGGACAATTATTGCTCAAAATTCATTCAAACAAGCAAATTTGAGCAATAATCATCCAGTGTAAATGCAAAAAAATTGTTCACTATTTGTAATTGCTGACTTTCAGACAGCATAAAAACATTGTTGATTGCAGATTTGTCGTTGAATATAAACACTCACTGCTTCACATTAGAATGTGAAGCGCTGAGCGAGAAACCAGCAAGAAGCCCGCAAACAAGCGGTTAAGTCTACCTGTCAAGACACTCTGCATGAGCGCCAACGACTTTAGCAGTGACGTCTATGCTCATGCAATAGTTTAGATGACCATCGTCCCCTCTAAATGAGACATTGCCAGTCAGGCTTTGTGTGCCTTTATTTAATGGGAAAGGCAACTATTATATCTGCTCTTCCAATCTCATCTGTATAAGGGCTCCTGGACACTGGAGAGTGCAATATCGCCCTTGCAGCCCTTCTCAAAACCCCTGGATGCGAAGCGTTTTTGACAAGGAAACAGCCTTGCATCCCTGCAGAGTTCCTATCATTTCCACCGCGGCTGTCAGAGCTGTGGCAGGAGATTGCGATGTTCTCCCATTGTTTTCAATAATAGGGGCCGCCGACCCCATTGAAAACCTGTGCAAACCCTTGGATGGGGAAGCCTCGCATCCCTGTGGGGCTGAAGGAATTCCCTACTGCAGCTGTCACAGCCATGGCAGGGGATCTCAATCTTCTCCCATTGATTTCAATGCGCCGGCCCCGTTGAAAGCAATGGGCGATAACACAAATAGAAAGGAGATGCATTTTATTTTTTTCACGCAGCATCGTAGGAGTGAAAACATCGCAAGTGAGAATGAAAACAATGAAAACCATTGGTTTCATAATCATGCGTTTTTCACTCACTCTAGCATCATGAGAAAATCATGCGATTTTCTCGCCAGTGTGAAGGAGCCCTAACTTAAACACCTTTTTCAATTATCTCTTAGAGAAGTCACTAATACAGGGGTTCACTTACTTTTTCTCACTGCACTGTGGATACTGTTTCAAACAAGCTAAATAAAAGACATGGGCACTGCAAGTATTTTTGTGTAACTATTAATCAATGCAGAAATCCACATAGTTCAAGAGGGTTCACTTACATTTCAATGCAAATGTAACTCCCTTCTACAAACCTGCCTGACAGATGGAATCTATAATTTAATTAAGAATTGTCATGGGAAAGCTTTTTAAGTTTTGACAACTTCATCACAAACTGATCATAAGAGTTATTTTCTGTAGGATCCCCCATCGAGCTGTGTGCAGTGTAGGAACCACAATATGCAGGCCATTTCTTTCCATACTTTTACAACTCTGTGGGAGTCAAAACTACAGTGTCAATTTGGTAACTGGTGCTTTTGACCAATAGCAGGCAACTCATATAATGAAGTCTTAAGTATAGCATACTCTTGCAATGCAAGGTCTTCTCACTTCTTGTGTCATCCCTATTTCATCATAAATTGTTAGGTCTTTCAGTGTCTTCACTCTTCTTGTTTGAATTGTTCATTCATTTGTTACTATGTAATGTCTGTTCACGTGCTGGGGAATATATTGGTGCTCTATAAAGATGATCATTATTATGCAAGTACCTGTAAAATCTGTCTCCAAGTATTTACCAACCCTACAAAACATTGTTTATTTTCTTTTTTCAGCTTTCCTTAACCCCTTGCAATCCAGTTTTAGATTCAGGGTTTCCTAGAGAGTTTTCTCTTCCTGCCATTATACAATGGCGCCACCTGCTGGCTAGAGCCAGTACTGCGGTATTGGACATGTTGGAGAGGCCCCCCTACAACAGAGCGGCCAGTAACATACAGTAAGAATACCCTGCTGGACGTCTTCCGACATCGGAAGCTGTACAGTCTTCAATCAGAATGTCTTTAGACGTCAGACAGTGGATTGGAAAGGGTTAAGGCTGCCTGCACATGGGTGGGTCGGACCCTGCATGTGGTATTCCCACAGCAGGGTTTGACCCGGCAACCCCCGCGTACCTCTCTGTCGTCTTCTCCTCCGTTGCTGATGTGCCGGCGATGCGCCGGCTTACATGCACAGTACAGAGGACGCCGTGCCGTCGCTATGGCGATGACATGGCTGCCACGACCATTCTGCAATGATGATTGCAGAATGGCCACGGGACGGACGGCTTCCATTGAAATCAATGGATGCCGGCCGTGCATAGTTCACACAAAATCGCAGCAAAGTGCGATTTCTCCCTTGCGAGTGGAAAATCACATTCGATTTCCGCTCGTGGGCAGGAAATCACGTATTGTCATAGCATGCTATGGACTGGATTTGCTGCCGAATGCGGATTCGCAATGCAAATCCGCCCCATGTGCAGGCGACCTAAAGCATAGCTATACTTTTGTTGCTATATGGGACACCTTTTTTTTTCTACTTGACTCAATCAATTAAAGGGGTTGTCTCGCGGCAGCAAGTGGGGTTATACACTTCTGTATGGCCATATTAATGCACTTTGTAATGTACATCGTGCATTAAATATGAGCCATACAGAAGTTATTCACTTACCTGCTCCGTTGCTGGCGTCCCCGTCGCCATGGATCCGTCTAATTCTGATGTCTTCTGGCGTTCTTAGACGCGCTTGTGCAGTCCGTGCTTCTGGCTGGTGAATGGGGCCGCTCGTCATCGTAGCTCCACCCCGTCACGTGTGCCGATTCCAGTAATCAGGAGGCTGGAATCGGCAATGGAACGCACAGAGCCCATGGTGCCCCATGGGAGAAGACCCGCGGTGCACCATGGGAGAAAACCGCAGTGCATCCCTGGGAAAGGACCTGCGGCCATCTTAGGGAGAAGGTTTTTATAACTCCATATTTCGTTGGATCGGTGAGTAGCAAGCGGTTTAAAAACCGCTTTAAATTGCCATTTTATGCCAGGGGGGTGACAGGGGGAATGGGCTAATGTAAAATTTTGATGTTTGCCGCGAGACAACCCCTTTAACATCTTAGACCTTTCTTTGCAAAAATGCATTTTGTTTGAATTCTGCGCCATGTGTGGGAGACTGCTGCAAGTTTTTGTTTGTTACACTATTTGCTGTTTTCTGTGCTGTTGACTACACAAAGCGCAACTAACCTGTTCCATGCCTCACTGGCAGCAGATCTGTGAAGTGACTTGAATGTGCTCAAGCATGACTATAAAACTGCGGGATAGCTGGAATATATGTCAGCGTGTTCAACTGATCAGACAAACATTTTCATTTTAAGCCCTGTTGTTTTCTGCATGTTTTCTTATGAAGATGATAATGATATTTGTCATGAAGCTGGATAACGGGAATCTCTTCAGCAGTGTGTGAAACAGATTATCATGGAGTAAACGTGTCATCCAGAACCATGGAAAAAACCATTGCTCAGATTGTGTTTTAGTTCTGAATAAATTCTGCCAAACTGTTACGACTCACGGCTGTGGCCTGCCATTTGCCTCACCTTCCTCCACTGGTGACTGCAGCACATGCTCTTCCCATGTCCACAACAGACTTATGGTTTCAGCCTCCTGCCTGTCCCTTTTTGCTGCCCAAAGAATGTGGCCACGCATACGCCTGCAGTCTTAAAGAGCCAGTGTGCACCCTGTCATTTAGTCCCCTGCCAATCATGGAGCATCTCTGGTTATATAAGGCACCTTCCCTCTAAGGATGGTGCCTAAGCTTTTGGTCTTTTTGGTCCAGCTAAAGTTGTTATTCGTTTATGCTGACTTTCTAGCTTATGACTCTGGCCTGCTTGTACTGAACTGGCTCTGTGTGTTCTGGCCTCTGGCCTGTCCCTTGTTTTGAAGTTATGCTGCCTGCCTGACTATGCCTTTATTCACATGCGCAGATACCTCTGGTGTATTGTAGCATCAGCTGCCACATCTTGACTTATGGGGTGAAAGGGTGAAGACTAGTGTTCCTCAGGTGTCATCTCCAGATTTGGCCCAAAGTAAAAAAAAATGTGTGGCACCGGCCTTTGAATGGGCTAATAAATAAACTCTTAATTTAAATTTACTAGAGTTTCATATAAAAGTATTGACTAGATGGTATTATACCCTGATGGCATTGGCTAGGTACTTCCCTAACTCAAGTGATCAGTGCTGGAGGCAGTGAGGTTAAGTGGGAAATATTTGCCACATCTTCTGGGGCTACCCAATGCTATCGGAGTTTTGGAGTGGGGTATTCTGCCTGCTGAGAAGGAAACGGGTGTCCCCAGGTCCCCTAAACTGGCTATCCTACTCTTGGAAAATAAGCTTATACCTAACCCAGTGAGAAGATTAACGTGCCATATTCTCCTTGGGCCCCCTGTCAACGGCAGTGTATTGCCGGCCAACGCTTCCCATAGCATTGCTATGGAAAGCACCGTCACCTGTCCACAAGCGGACAATCATTGCGAGCTGGGCATGCTGCGAATTGTCCCGATTCTCCGCGGTCAGCCTATCTATTAGATAGGGCTGACCGGCGGAAATTCGGCAGCAGCTCCCGCGGTGGAGCTTCGCCGCAGGATACCACATCGCCCGTGGACAGCCGACCTTACCACAAAGCTTCTGGTGTCAAGAAGGTGGAGGGCCTCTATCATTATTCGTACGAGAAATTATATGCCCTAAAAACAGCTGTTTTGACAAATACATGTTTTCCACCCATATGTTGAATATTGCTTAATGAGTAAATGCAAGTCCTAACATCTGTCGATTCAGGTGATGAGTTCGCTCTACATCTGTAATGCTTTTCTTGCAGCTCGTGGAAATGGACAATGCAAGTGTACAAGAATATAACACACTGTACTGTGTGATATTGTCAAGCATTACGTGTTACTGACATATTCTTGCTACCAAATTTATGATTGTACCAGTCAAACAATTTGATAAAAAACAAATTGGTTAAAATAAAAAGTGTAGCACAGCATGTCCACATTCGCTGATCTTGACACAAACTATAACTTTTGTAAAAAAAAAAAAAGAAACTCTTTAAGTTGAAACTTATTGTTTTCTAGCCAGTTTGTTCTAGAAATCTTTGAAAAATAAAAATAGTACTATGTAAGAAACCTTTAAGAGGTTCTTCAAGAGGGCATGGCTTCTGTATGATGGCGTGAAGACACAAGTTTCTATTCCTCTAGCACTGTAGACCAGCAAAATAGGGAAAAGTTCATCTATACTCACCATTTCGACCACGGCCAATGGGAAGAAGCAGACCTGTGATGTGATTTACAGGGTGCACATTTGTAAATAGAAGACATAATTGGGAGCAATCTCCTTTCAGGGGTCAGAGATCACTATTTTACCTGACATTTCTAAGCACACATTATATATGGGATGGGTGGTCCGTTCCCACCTGGGGGCCACCAAAGTTGTAAGGGCATCCTACAGATGGGGTCACCCTTTCCACATTATGTTGCGGAAGCAAGAACGCTTGTTCTCTGTGCGAATACCAGCTGACTTGGAGGGGTTTTTCCATTGTCTCGAGGTCTCCCCAATTGCTGTCCCAGCTTAGACTTTACCACCAACTATTCAGATCTCCTGAGGGGGCAACCTGGCCTGACTCCCTGCCTTAGCATCCCAATTGGATCTACAAGATCCTTCTACATGGAGGCCTCTTTTAACTGCCCAGATCTCCTTCCAATCATCTGCAAAGAATATGACCCTGTATGACTGCCTTTTGGGTTTATCCCTTACCGTTGACTTTTCTAAATAACTGTTTTCTGGTGAGGAACTGTGAACTCTGATTTAGGAACTGATTCCTCCATCTGCGCCTACATTTTACAGTCAGCGGCAAAAGCTACCATCACAACATGCTGCAGACATTTTTATGAATTTTGGGATAAACCCAGCCCGCTGTTGGCCCACATGCTCAGGAAAAGGGTGCCCCCACATATTAATTTATCAGGCCAATGTTTACATATTACACAACAAATTGCAGAAGTTTTTGAGGATTACTACAGCGCCCTTTACAACCTTCCGCAGCCCCTATCAGACTCAGAGAAAGAGCTTGTCCAAGATCGGCAATTATCTCAGACCCTCTGGGATGGACCTAGGGTCACTGTAGTGGTGCTTGAGGTTGAAGATGAACTTTTGGAAGCATTGAAAGGACTCTCAATCACGAAAGGCACCTGGTCCGGATGGTTTCCCTCTCTAATATTAGAAGACCTTAAGTGACATTTTCTCACCTCAATGTTGACCTGAAATTGCTTTCTAGGATCCTGGCATCACAACTGTCTACCCTACTAAGGGATCCTACATACTTGCGTTTTTTTAACGCTACGATATCGCTGCGTTTTTTTTAACGCGATTGTGAATGAGACTTTGTAATGTTAAAATCGCATCACAAGTTGGTGCTTTGCAATTTTGTGCGATGCGTTTTTAACATTAGAAAGTCCCATTGACAATTGCATTAAAAAAAAACGCAGCGATATCGCAGAGTTAAAAAAACGCATGTGTGTAGGAACCCTCAAGCATGTCATCCATGGGGATCAGGTGAGCTTCTTGCCATCCAAAGAAGCACAAGACAATACCACCAGAGAGATTAATTAAATCAACCAAGTGCTTAAAGCCAAAGCACCTATGTTCTTGTTATCGACTAATGCTAACACAGCGTTTCAGGATGTCAACTAGGACTTTATGTTTGAAACTCTGGGATATGTAGGTTTTGGACTTGATGCATAGTTTTGGATGGTTATTGTACTTGTTTTGAAAATGTTTAATAAAAATGTAAAAAAAAAGTTCTCCAACCTTTGATAAAATGGGGCAGCAGGCTCTAAAAATCTTAAAATAAGGTTGCTCACCATTTATAGGGAATCTGTCACCAGATTTATGCTACCGGATCCAAGAGCAACATAAAGTAGCCGCAGAGTTTGATTTCAATGCTAGGGCACTTACTGGCCATCTTGCTGTAGGCTCCATAAAAACACTGTTTAACTAGTTTCATTATGCAGTCCTCTATATTCATGAGCTGTGACTTTTCCTGCACCCCTGCTGCTGATTGACAGCTTCCTGCCTGTATTATGCATAGGCAGAAAGCTGTCAATCAGCAGCAAGTGTAGCATGGTATCACTATATGCCATTACTTTCTGATTGATAGGGTTCAACTTCTGTGACAACTATGAATCTTGTGAATGAAGGGCCCACATCACCTGTTTTGTGACCCCCTTCGTAGCTTCTCTCTGTATACCAATGCTCCCAGCCACCCGCGGCACAAAGACACTGTTTTTATCATTGTCATGACCTATGATGAGAAAATAGATGAGCATTTTTATTTATTTTTTTCTTCAAACTATTTTTTCTTATTTTAAATTCTCCTATGCTTCCCAACCTGTGGCAAGGTCAGTATACCATTTGCCAACAAATATATATCTAGACTAATGTTTGAGCATAGTAACCTATGCCTATAATGCAAAACTGAAATTGGACACCTCTCAGGTAGTAGCGAGGACAAAAGGGTGTCCAATTCTAAAAGAAATATCCGTTATATTATAATGCATAACTTCCTTATGAAAAATACAAAGAAGAAGCTGTCCTATATCTGGGCCATGTTCGTTGACTTCCTTCACCTCCACCGGTCTTCCTGCGTCTGTCCCCAGTGACAGACACCACAGCTACTGTCATCCATCCTCCCTCTTTGCTTCCCAAAAGGTGCATACACTCAACTGGCCTCTTACAGGGCCCACAAATATAGTCACCTTGTCCTGCCCAAGCCAAGTGTGATGGGACATGCTTTATTTTAGGATCCTTCTTCAACCAGAGGGTGTCTGAGCAATCAGTCTCTATAGCATGCAAAAGTACCTAGTGTTGCCTGTTCTCTTGGTTTTCATGCCTGTTCCACCCATATTTTTCTGGCCCTCGGGCCTGTTTCTTGGTTATGCAAGAATTCCACCTATCCCAACTTTGGCTTGGTACAACAACCACATCTCTGTCTATACCATCTGGTACTACGCTACACTAAACCTAACCAAAGAGCCTTGGTGTTCCCTGCAGTAAAGACGAGGTCTCAACTGGGGGAGCTAAATGGTGAAACTTGCGGATCCTCGGGTGCAGCCCACAGATTTAGCCCTAAGCCAAATCCATTTATAGATACAGCAGATCCACATCTGCTGCCCTGACAAAAACACTTCATGTCTAGGACCTGCTTTTTTGGCTATGATAACTGTAGGTCATGTACCTGATCTCTCCTTTACCCCCTACATCCAATCTCTCGCCTGAACATGTCACCTGCACCTCAAGAATATCGCAACAATCCGCTCTTTTCTCACCGCAGACACGCTAAAAACGCTCGTTGTTGCCCTCATCCACTCTCGGCTTGATTATTGCAACTCATTGCTGATCGGCCTCCCCTGCACCAGACTCTACCCTCTCCAACTATCCTGAATGCGGCAGCCAGGCTCATCTTCCTGTCCAGCTGCTACTCGGATGCCTCTGCCCTGTGCTGGTCACTGCACTGGCTGCCTGTCAAATATAGAATTCAATTTAAATTTACTACCCTAATCCACAAAGCCCTCCACAGGACAGCGCCACCCTACATTGCCTCCCTCATCTCAATCCATCACCCAGCCCGGGCTCTCCGCTCTGCTAACGAAACTAGACTGCGCGCCCCTCTAATTCAAACTTCTCATTCCCGCCTCCAAGACTTCTCTAGAGCAGCACCAGTCCTCTGGAACGCACTACTAAAGGCTACCCGGGCAATCCAGGACTCGAAAAACTTCAGGGGTGCTCTAAAAACGCACCTCTTCAGGGAGGCATACCGCATTCCCTAAACAAACCCCTCTGTACTCCGCCTGATAACATGCTCCCTGACCTACTGACTGCAATCCTTGCCAGCCACAATCAACTGCCCCTGCAGTCACATTGATTCTGCCGTCACACGGCTAAATGTCTGACCATTGTCTATGTGTATAGCATCCCTCACTCTCCACCACGCCATATCGTGCACATCTCTAGCCCCTTTACCCCCTGTATTACCCCATTACTTGTAGTATGTAAGCTCATTGGAGCAGGACCCTCACCTGTACTGTTTCCATCAACTGATTACTATGTAACCGTGGTTCTGTAATGTTTGTACTTTTGTCTTTCTGTATTCCCCCTGTCTATGCAAGCGCTGCAGAATATGTTGGCACTATACAAATAAAGATTATTATTATTATTATTACCCACCACACTCACCTACTTTGGTTGTGTGAACATAACAAGATGCACTTGAAATATTCAGATTCACTAAAAATTCTGGCACATACATGCTAGCATTTTTGACTGGTATTATTTGATATATTTATTTCAAGACTACAGATACAATGTGTTTCGAATCTGAACAGGATTCTTCATCGCGTAAAGAATGGCGTATGTTACGTATATATTTTTTTACTAATTAAAACCAGATATTGATCAGCTTTTGCTAATCTGTTTTTATATTCCATTTTCAGATGTAGAAGGACTAAAAGTAGGGCCTAATAATCTGTGTCCTACTGTAGACAGAGAAGAGGAAAGAGGCTCCTGCTGCAGCTAGCCATAGGATTGTGAACAGGAGTAGGGGAGACATTAATGATCTTCCCAGACCCAGAGTGTCAGGGAGCGAGAAGGGGGACCCGATCGACGATTTTGTCACGGATCGACTCTATGGAACGCTTTTGCCGCCATGACCGCTTGTTATAGAAGAGCCTCAGTTGATCATTCTAGCAGGGTTGCAAGCTCAGAGCCATTAGGATACAGATGGATTTGTACCAAGCTTTCCCAGGCTTTTGCACGCATGCATAACAAAAGCTCAAGCACCCCCTTATCCATTCTAGAGGACTCTACAATATCTGCATACACTTGCTGTTACCACCAGCTTTTATATCACAGGTAAGCTGAAACCCAGACCTATGAATTATGAAAGCAATTTTAAGAGTTATGGTTTGTTTTAAAACTGACAAGGTTCGATAAATTGCAGATTTATTCTAGAAAAAGACTAGCAGTGCTAAATAAATATATATACAGAAAAGCATGTTACAGTGGAGATGAGGTTTACAGGTATACACAACAAACAGTACTTAAAATAAACAAGGAAGTACTTAATAAGGAGGTTAATAAAAACTTATTGAACATTAAAATAAACAAGGGAGAAAATAACAGAAAGATCTCAGATGTGGGATGTTCGTCCTAAGGTTCTGAATTGTGTGGAGTCACAGGAAGAAACGGGAAAGTCCTTACGCCACAGTGTATCTCCAAAGCTATGACAACTGGGTCTGTCTGACCCCCCAGTTTTTAAGGTTTCCCCAGAACACAGCGCCCCTGTAAGGTAATTCCAAGAAGGGTGGGCTGAATGCATTTGTACCTGTGGAAAAAACCATAATTCCCCATTTCAGCCATATCTCTGCAGGAGATCTCCGATTCGGAATATATACCTTGCATATTTCCGGTCATGATTTTATCTACTTAGCGATACCAAGCATGACCCGGAAATTATACCTAGGTATGCAGATATGCCATTTGGGTGTGTTCTGGGACCCGCACCTCCATGTCTTTAGATGTGTTTTAATCGGCTGGCCCGCCTGATTCCGAAAATATAATTAATATCGGGCTAGGACCTTCACATGACCAATAATCCATATTAAGAGATTTTCCCCTTAATCTGACTCTCTGAGCCAGGGTGTCTGTGAGAAATACCAGAGGTGTCAATTCTCGCTGGCAGGTGGGTAATTGGCATCCACCTGTCACTGGCTAGCTTTATTGCCATCTAGACAAAGGACTTCTTGAGGCCAAATGCATATCAGAGACCTATGCAGATGTGAAGGAGGAAGGGGAAATTCAAAATATTGAGTTCAACTTTTCCAATATCCAGAGCGGCAAGTTGCTATGGACAGTTGGGTAACACTTTATCAATATCATTATACCACAAAGAGAGATTTATTTTTATTTCTCAGTTTTGATTGTAACATAAGATGAAACAGGATCCTTGCAAAGTAATAGGTTAAAGTAAATCACGGCTGGGACTTTTTTTTCACATATTTATGCATTTTCTGTGTTTTAGTGTTCCTTTAATTTAAGCAATAGGTCATTTTCTGATGACATACAGAATTCCCGTTAAGGATGTCAAAGCAAAGTTGTAGCTAGGTTTTTTGTCACCTGTGGCAAAGATTCCATTTTCTATCCTGCAGGTACCGTATATACTTGAGTATAAGCAGAGTTTTTCAGCACAAAATGTGCTGAAAAAGCCCCCCCTCGGCTTATTCTCAAGTGAGGTTGAAAAAAACAAAAACCCTCAATACTCACCTATCAGCCGGCGTCTGTGTCCCCGGCGCGATGCTCTCCCCGGCGGTGCGGCCAGCTGCTGCAGTCTTCTCCCTGGCTGGCTTTTGAAATCCCCGCTGTTAGTGCTGTGATTGGATCGAGCGCCGGCCAATCACAGCCTGCGCTCGATAAACCAATCACAGCTATTCAGTGATGTCATTCTGAATGGCTGTGATTGATTTATCGAGCGCCAGCTATGATTGGCCGGGGCTTGATTTAATCACAGTGCTGACTGTGGGGATTTCAAAAGCAAGCCACGGAGCAGACTGCAGCAGCTTGCCGAACCGCCGTGGACAGCGTCGGCTAATACTTGAGTATATACGGTAATTGCCTTTGCAAATGTAGAGTAGCACTCAGCACCTAAGGTACATGCCCCATCAGCCCACCACTCGCTCTATGACTGGTTAAAGGGAGACTCGCTGACTAAGATGGCAGATGTCAAAGCTCCTGCTGATCTTGGCTATCAGACAGAATGTTCAGCTACATGCGTATGTGTATTGATTATATTACATTATTTCATAGATGGTTGGAAATTGAAGCAGTTCAATAGAGCAATAGAATATAACAGCTAAACTGATTCCTTACCTCTATAACTCCAGTGTATGTCAGGCATGACTTATTCTCACCCCGCTCCCTCATTGTATATTACATATGGATTAGAGACTGACAAGGGGGTTTACCTTCAAAGGGCAATCTACTTTGTAAAAGACTGTGTGTCTCCATACACTGTTTTCTGTATTACAGGCTGGCATGGGAACAGTAAACTGTATACCATATAAGCCAGGCTTTCCCTTACACTTATATTGGGCATTCCATAGATAATCCAAGTATGAAATGGCCTAGAGAGGTTCTTTGTAGACTAACCAATACTAAAACTTATGAGCACAAGTTAATGTATTGTATATACCCAGAGAATGAATAGAAGGATATTCTTCAAACATTTGGCAATAGAATACAGAGATGTTTCTCCAAAGAGAAATTTCAAGAATACAGTACACACACTATTTAATTTCTAAATAACTTGATATTCAATGGGAAAATATCTATGGAGTCACAAATTAAGTGACTGGCTAGTTGTTGTTAATATCTTTTAGGCTGTTGTCCCACTTTTTTACTAGTGAAAACACCGCATTTGTTTTATTTGTGCTGCAGGCATCTTTTATTGTGTTTTTCTTTTGACAGAAAAAAACCCCTCTGCATCCTGATGTTTCCTTTAGGTTAAAAGTAAGATATGAAACACCGTACAAACAATGCTTTTTCGGGTGGCTTTTTCCCCCCACTTTTTTGGGTCCATTTCTCTACAGTTTTTCCAAAAACCAAAGAAGGCCACAAAAAAAAAAATCTGTAAAAAAAGAAAAAAAAGAATTGACAAAAATGCCAAAAAATAGACACTATCTAAAGGACACATAGAAAAAGCACCATGATTTATTCAGCATTTTTCTGTTCCTTTTTGCTGCATTTATTCAGCAAGACATTGCAACCACATGTTAGCTGCTTTTTTATGGCATTTTTCCATGTAATGTACCATATAATGTTACATATAAACATTAGAAATCCTACGCATGCACTGTTGACAAGTGTTCTGACCGTTAAAGCGAGCCTTGAAAAGCACTATTGCAAAGTCCCATGGGATTGAGCCGACCCCATTGAGAACATATAGAAGACAAATCATTCTTCTCTGCCACAGCTGTAACAGCTGTGGCAGAGAAGAACGATGCTTGCCCATTGAATTCAATGGAGCGGCAATACAGCCGCTCCATTGAAAGCAATGGGCTGCCGGCGTGCGCGGGGTGAATTGTCGGGAAGGGGTTAAATATATAAACCCTTCCCTGCAATTCATCCTAAAATGTGTTAAAATAAAAAAAAATTGTATACTCACCTTTCCGCTGCAGCCGGAGTCCAGCCGCAGCCGCTGTCAGTTCTCCTGAACTGCTTCTTGGCACTATTCAGCCGGTGGGGCTTTAAAATCCCCGCCTGCTGAATGATCTGCCTCTGATTGGTCACAGCCCTGACCAATCAGAGGCTGAAAACACTCACACACCCATTCATGAATTCATGAATGGGTGAGTGACTGCTGCCTCTCAGCGCTGAGCCAATCAGGGGCAGGTCTGACTCACATCCATTCATGAATTCATGAATGGGTGTGAGTGAGGCATGCCTCTGATTGGCTCAGTGCTGAGCCAATCAGGGGGCAGGTCTGACTCACACCCCCTTCACACCCACTGCAGGACGGCCGCGCGGAGCTCCGGCTGCCGGCAGAAGGTGAGTATACAATTTTTTTTTTATTTTAACACATTTTAGGATGCATTGCAGGGAAGGGCTTATATATTTAAGCCCTTACCGACAATTCATCCCGGGCTCGCCCGCAGCGCATTGCTTTAAATGGAGTCGGCTCTATTGCCGTCTCCATTGAATGCAATGCGCTGGACAGCTCCGGCCCGTTTCTAATGAAACGCGGCTAGGAGCAGATTTTCGGGCGATTTGCGGGCGACTTGCGCGCATCGGTCACGCGATTTGCGGATGCGCATCCGTCATGCGATCCGCAAATCGCGCGAAAAAACGCCCGTCTGACTAAGGCCTTAAAATGACACTAAAACCATGTCAGTAACACTGAAAGAACCAGCGTTTATGTACAGCTTGGCAGTGAGAGATGAGCAGGCAGCATAGAACTGCATGATACAATGCTTTAAATATTGAAAAATAAAAAGAACAAAAAAAGCTACACATAATTGATATTGCCATATCCATACTATAAAATATTACATTTATCCATCACGGTAAATTCCATAAAACAAAAAAAGTCAAAAGAGCTGTTTTCTGTTCATCTCGCTTCTCCAAAACAGGAATGAAAAGTAATCAAAAAGTCACTCATACCTCAAAATGGTACCATTAAAATCTACAAGTCCTCATACAGCTGACAATAGAAAAATCAAACTTCTCTGGTCTTGGAATGTGCTGACACAAAAACTCTCTCTGTATGAACAAAAAAAAAAAGGAAAGGGGGGGGGGAGAGGAATTTATTAAGAATAGTCTTAATATAATTTCTGCCGGCCCATGATGCACCTTAAGGCCTCCTTCCTACGAACGGATTTACGCCGCGTAAATCCGCGGCAAAAATCCGCTGCGTTGCCCCCTGCTATTAGGTTCTATTGAACCTAATAGCACAATGCACACGATGCGTAATTCCACCGCGGAATTACGCACCGTGAAATCTCCGGTTCTCACCCGCAGCATGTTCTATTTGCTGCGGGTGTACGCGCTGACGGCTTCCATTGCAGTCAATGGAAGCCGTCCATTCACGCTATCTCCCGCTGCAACCAGCGGAAGATAGCGTGAAAAAACGCTTCCCCGCCTACCGCCGCGCGTCACGTGACACGGCCGGCCGCGTCATGTGACGCGGTGGGCGTGTCACATGACGCGACGGCGGTGGGCGGGGAAGCGTCTTCACGCTATCTTCCGCTGGTAAGTATGGGGTCTCTGGGGGGCGCCGTGACGGGCTTCGCAGCGGAATATTACGCGGCGGAGCCCGTCACGCTCGTGGGAAGGAGGCCCAAATATGAAGAGACACACGCCTCTTCATATCTTAGGTGTATCTCGGCTCCTCCATGTACTCCTCCTAACACTACCAATGAACTCTGGTTTCTCTGGTCGCCTAAAGATGTCATCGGCCATCTTGGCTACCTGAAAACGTAATCAAAACTGGCAGAATGAAAGACCAGGAAGAGCAGATAAAGTACAAGTCCCACACCCCTGCATCTCCCTGGTTCAGGGGCAGAATTTTGTCCCGAACCTGGATGGCCACTTTAAAGTCCTACAGCACCAAAAAGCTGATGAAAGGTTCTCTTTAATTCCTGCATAGTAGATTATCTATCTCTCCAACCTGTCTGATCTCTCTTTGCTCAGTCATTCTAGACAGAAGTGAGATCCACCACCAAATATCTCTAAGGTCAGGTTTAGAAGAGCAGCACTACATGTTGTATCTAGAGTTGCACCAAATACTGTTTGCTTCACGGCCCTATCAGTGTAAATCCAGTCCTGGCTGCCTGTGAGCTCTTTTATAAGACCTCTCATGTTTGAGGTTTAAGGACACTTCAACAAAATTGTCCAACACATGACAACTCTTGACATACAAATAAGATTAATTTAGCAATACATGTAACTAATTATAAACTTCATCTTTAATTCTCTCAACATTCTTGACTCCCACAAGCAATTATATCTGGAAGGGGTGTGACACCAACGGTTTAGCTCATGGTTTAGAAAAGGACGGCATTTGCAGAGGGTCACATTGTTTCTGCTTTATTTTAAACAGAAAATTTCGGGTGTGCTGCTTAATTCCAATATATGCAGCGTCAATGCATACCAGCCTGTGGGTGGGTACACGCCAAATGTTGATGTGTTTCTATGGGTGGAGCCTTCACACCTCTCATTCTGTGCTGATAGAAAACACCAGTGCACTTGGGTACAAAACATACTATTTATAGTAGTCAGAATTTCTAAACTTAAAGGTGTTTTCCGGGATTTCAGTATTCAAGGCCTATCTTTAGGATGGGTAATGAATATCATATTGGTGGGGGTCCAATGCCCAAAAATGAAGGGGATGTAGTGTCTAGGCGAGCATTGAAGTCTCTTCGATATTTACCAGGCACCGATCCATACAATTTGTAGTGCCCACTGCTCTTTCAATCAGCTGAACAGCAGAGGTGCTAGGACTCAGACTCTCAGTGATCTGATATTAATGGCCTACCCGAAGAAAAACCTGGAAAATCCCCATTAATTCTTAAAAAGATATTCCCATCTCAGCCAAGCATGGCTGAAATTTGTATAGCAGCCCACACACAATGCCCAATTGTGGCCAGGATTATGGAATCAGCTAAGCTTGCTGCACTGTGGTGTTTCTCGAACACCCATTCTCTTCTATGTGTAATGATGTCCACTTAACGCTAGACTGCAGAAAATGAATTTACCATTAGCAGCTGCCTTTTTTGGGTACTAACAATGTGTCCTAGTACTCAGATACCCCTAGTAGAGCTAAATAGTGTAACAACTAGACATTGCAAGAAATATTGTAACCAGTAACTAAACAAATACTAGATGACAGGGGTAGAGGGTGATGGTAAATGGATGATGATGATGAATACAACTAAAGGTGTTTTGTCAATTAAACAAAACCCCTTCCCCCAGCTGGGCCCTGCCTCAAATAACAAGCGAAGGTATACTCATCTCTCCTGGGTCCCCAGGATGTAGCTGACTGCCAGCCTGCCTTGGCAACAGCAGTGGGCCAGGCAAAAGCACGTGGTTGCTGCGGCCAATCAGAGGCTGCAGTGTCACTGTTGGTGCTCCTGACATCATTGAGCATATTCTGGCCACCATGATGCCAGGAGTTTGGAATGTGATGCTGCGGCTTCTGATTAGCTGCAGCGGTCACATTATTTTGCCCAGCCGATCTACCTGGAAGCCATCACCAATGCCGGCGCTAACTGTCAGATGCACCCTGGGGCTCCAGGATAGGTGACTATAGTCTTCTTTTTTTTTAAGGCAGGGTCCAGCTGGGAGGTGGGTTTTTGGTTTTAATGTCAAAACCCCTTTAAACAGGCAGTGGAGACTATAGCAGAACATATGGAACTGAAATAACAAGAGAAACCCTGTCCCTAATGCTAGCTTTCCCTTATACTATCCCTTAATACCAGATACCACTGCCCCTAAGTAGCCATTAGTTGTCCCTGTCTGAAACACTTTTCCTGAGAACAAGAGAACACTACGGCTCAGAGAATAAACAAACAAGTGATCCTGAAATATGAACCAAGGCAGACAAGTGAGGAATGACAAGATAAACCACAGACTAGGAAACAGACTGGACTAGGAATAACCAAGGAACAAGACTCAGAGTGAACAAACTAGACTGGACTAGAAAAAAGTACTTAGAACTACGAGGGGGTGCTGATTAGTCTTTGGCTTTACTCAGAAAGAAACGAGATAGGAAGATGAAACTTTATATTTATTCCACATACTCTCCACTGATGTCAACACACTTCTTACATCGGTATTCCAAGTTCTGTAAGCCTTGCAAAAAGAAGGATTTCGGTTGTCCCTCAAACCAGTCATCCGTAGCAGCCATGGCATCATAAATGGTGTGAAATTTGGTACTTTTGAGGTGTTTCTACAGGAAGCCTAGCTCCACCAGTTTTGCCCTGGTTGCTTGTGCAGTGTGAGCGGAGTTGTTGTCTTGCAGGAACAAGATTCTTTTGGACAGCTTGCCGTGCCTTTGGGCCTTCAGAGCTGCCTTCAATTGCTCCAAAAGTTTAATGTAATACCTTGCATTGATGGTGGAACCATTTTGAAGGTAGTCCAGTAGCAGCACGCCCTCCTTATCCCAGAACACAGATGCCATCACCTTAGTGGCTGATTTTTGCACCCTGAACTTCTTTAGGTGAGGAGAACCACTGTGCCTCCACTCTTTTGACTGCTCCTTAGTTTCAGGGTCATACAAATAAATCCAGGTCTCATTCATAGTGACCAGTCGATCCAGGAAGTTCTTATCAGTCCGGAAACTCTGACAAATGGACCGGGAAGTTTTCACTCGATGCTTTTCTGATCTGTTGTCAAACATTTGGGGACCCACTTTGCAGATAGCTTCTTCATGTTCAAATGTTCATGGATAATGACACAAACACGTTCATGAGAAATCCCCATGATGTCTGCTATTCCTTTAGCTGAAATTGGCCGATTCTCCAGTATGAGGTTGTGCACAGCATTGACGAACTCCGGAACAACAACCTCTCTCGGTTGTCCAGGACGTTCCTCATCATTGGGGCTGAAGTGGCCCGTTTTAAATTTGGCAACCCAGTTCTTTTCTTAACTGTAGAATATGTAGGGCATTGATCCCCCAATGTCTGCGACATATCACCATTTATATCTTTCGCGGACTTTCCTTGCAGAAACAAGAATTTTATCACTCCTCTGCTCTCATTTGCTGTGAATATCTTAGACACGTAAGGCTCTCATGTGATGTAACATTCGTTACCATTGAAACAAAAAAAGAACACAAAGCCAAAGACTTATCAGCACCACCTCGTAGAACAAGGAATAATGGATTACATACACTTTGTCGCAGCTATCAACCACACCAAACCGTGCATGGCCAAAGATATTTTAAGAGTGGCTACCCAACCTCTGAATAAGGTTGACTGAGCAACATGGCCAGCCGACTCATGAGAATAACCCTTTAAGCAAATAACACAATATCTTGTTATCCTCACAAAAAGATTTCACTTTGTCCTAAATTTCTGCTTGTTTGACTTGGTCGTGAAGAACTAATATTTACTGTTCTGTACCTCAACTGAACTAAATAAATGTAATTTCATTTATTTTAATGAAAGCAATTTCAGATCCTTTTTCTACTGTAATATGACGTTTAAGTACAATGTGTTCTTATGGAAAGAAATCTCTGATCTATCCACCTCTAGTATCTTTTACACAGTCTATAGCCACGCTTATCCCAGGGCTTTATTAGACATTCAGTTAAGCGCAGCAGCTGTGATAGATGCCAATATTTCAATGAAGCAGATCACCCTCAATTAAATGCCGTTTTAATTTTCCAGGATGACTGCAGAGCATTCCTGCTTTTCAAGGGTCTGTCATTTCAAAAATGTGTCCCTGAAGTGGTGTCCAGCAAAGCAGAATAAACATAAAAGGAGTTTTATATCACAGCTCTATGCAGACTTTTGCCCACATTTACTATAAGGCACTAGCGTTTTGCTTCCATTGAGCCTTTCCTCTCTGTTACGTTTTTGGAGCAGAGAAATCGAAGTACAACTAAAATAAACACTTCAGAAGAAGCCGAAACCAAAAATGTCAACAGCACGCAAAATAACTTTACTATCAGAGGTATACATACCTATAATCAATACTCCTTATAATCAACCACATTAAATAATGCAAGGTTGGTGGTATATAATTTGATCAAAATACATTGGCCCATCTACCAACGTCCAGGTGACCAAGCTCAGATGGGTCCTAAGTCCTAACGCTAATACCAGGTGGTAAATCTCAACCTGGGAAAGTTGGGCTCCTACCTCACAGAATGCTTCTCTCTTGGGACTAAGCCTACAAATAAAACCAGGGAAGGTAGGATGCCATTTATATGCCAGTAGGAGGGAGAGAAGGGCAACAGGTGTGCACGACGAAGTGAAGGCAGCCAAAACTTCACAACATTTGTACAAAAAAAAAATAAGATACCGGTAGGTCAGCACTACCCAATGGAAATATATTTAAATAGAAATATAAAGTAAACACTTGTTTTTTCCTCATTTTCAAAAAAACTGAATGCTTTCAGCTCCGTTTTTGCGTCAGTTTTTTTACTGGTACGAATAGTGCAGCAGACTGTTGTGGTATTTGTATTGTACTGCAAATACAGTATATACTCAGTTTCCCTTAAAATAAGACCTACACCAAAAATAAGCTCTAGAATGATTTTTCAAGATTTTTGAGGATGCAGCATGATTTTTAAGGATGCTCTACTCTAAAAATAAGCCGTAATTACAGGTAATAAAAAATGTCAATTTAAATAGTTTCCATACAGCTATACATAGAAAAAAGGTTAATCGTTTGGAGCAAAAATTTATATAAGACCCTGTCTTATTTTGGGGGGAAACAAGGTACCTGTTTATGGTCACCTGCACATGGGCAGGTTGAATTCCGCATGCGGAATCCTGCAGTGGAATTTCACTCTGTGCCCGGCTGGAGTCTGCACGGAAGTCTTTTTGCTTTTTCTTTAAACCACTGCTGCGATTTCTTCTCCATAAGCGGAAAATCTTAATCGATTTCTGCTAGTGGAGATGAAATCGTGATTTGCCATAGCATGCTTTGGGCTGTATCTGCTGCGGAATCTGGAGGCGGACTCCGGCTCCAGATTCCGCAATCCAAACCCGCCCGTGTGCAGGAGGCCTACAGCAGACAGAAATTTGATTTTCTGTTAGACTGTTCCAAATCCACCATATTTATTAAGAGGCATGCACCTTTGAATAATTTTGGCTTATATCACTCCAACTATCTATATTATTCAAACTGGTGTAACTTCATGACAATTAATTGGTCTTGTTTAAATAACTGTAATTACCTTCTAAATATGACAGCAGAGAAAAATTAAAAACCCTTAAGGATTTTTTTTTAAAAACCCTTAAGGATTCGTCCTAGTTTGGTATTAAAGGACGTGATGATTTTTGGGATTTTCATCTCCACTTTTCAAAAGCCATAACTTTTTTATTTTTCCGTGACAAAGCTATTCGCTGTGTGACGAACTGCAGTTTTATTGCTACATTTTGGGGTACATATAATGCACTGTATCACTTAATTTTTTGAGGAGCAGGGTGAAGAACACATCAATTCTGCCTTTTTGCTTTATGGCATTTACCATGCGGTATAAATGACATAACATTTTTCTACTGGTCAGTATGATTACAGCAATACCATAATTATATATATATATTTTTTCCACTTTAATTCTAACTCACCCTGTCCCACCACTCTCCTCCTGTTCTTTAATTCATCCAAGTTCCCTGAGATGACTGCGTTTTATGGAAACAGCCAAGTGGACAGTTCTATGCTCATTGTTTTTTTGCAACTTTCATTCACTTCTATGGAAGTTGGGTAAACAGCAAGCCACATTGGTTCTATAAAGTCTGGGATACGGAAACAGCATAGCTTTCTGTACTATACTATTTACGCAATTCCCATCCTTTTCTATGACAATTATGAAAACTGCGTAGAACAGTCGACTCGGCTATTTCTGGAAATCCCAGTCACCTCAGGCAGCATGGATGTGGCAAATGATGGGGGAAGAGTTAGTGGGGGCAGTTTGAGATGGGTGCAGGTCCCAGAGGTAGGACTGAGATCTATCTGAGGTTTATGGTAAATTCTGCAGATATGTCATAAATGTCTGAGATGAGAGTATCCCTTTAATCTAGTCTTCTTTTTTCCTAGCCTCTCAAATTGCAAATCAAACTGTGATATATATATATATATATATATATATATATATATATATATATATATATATATATATATATAAGAACCCAGGTTGGTGGGGGGTAATAGGTAATAATTACCTGAAAGCGCTGCGTAGTAAGTTGGTGCTATACAAATCCCAAGATTATATATGTATATATATAATTTTTATAACCGTACTATTTCTTATTTCATTCTTGCTGTATTTCTATCTGCACAGCACCATACCACTGATCTTAAAAATGTAGCTACCACACATAAGCAAGGTTTTGTATATACTGCTGCAAAAAACTTCTAAACTAAACATTTTTTCTTTACAGGCGCTGCAGCTGGTGTTTGCTCCCATGTAAGTTCTTTATCTTACCAGGTGCTATAGTCAATCACCTGATTCATAGACTACTGTCTGAGAAGATCTTGCATAATATATTCCTATGGGGTTAAACAAAATCACGTAGTAAATTTCAAAATGTGGGATAACACAGTTGAATTCATGCAAATAATTTAGATTTATTGAAGCATCAATTGGCAACACACAGAAAGCAATATTTCGGCCCAACGACTCTCTTTCAGGCCGCCTGCAGACGAGCGGGTCGGATCCCGCGGCGAGAATTCTCGCCGCGGGACCCGACCCCAGCCCCTGCAGGGAGGAGCGCGTACTCACCCGCGCCTGGCGGCCCCGGCTCTTTCATGTGACAGCTGCGGGGCCGCCCGCGCATGCGCAGAGCGGAGCCGGCGGCCGGGTGAGTGACGTTTCTGTGCGGGGCTCGCAGAGCAGAAATAGGACATGCCACGGTTTGTTTGCCGTGCGACATTTCGCGCGGCCAAACCGCGGCCGTCTGCATAGGAGTGCGTATTGTAATGCACTCCTATGCAGGCTTTCAGTAACGGAAATCCCGCGGGAAATACCGCCGCGGGATTTCCGCCCGTGTGCAGGCGGCCTCAGGCTACAGGAAAGTACAAAAATGCATATATTGAGAAATCACAGTGCATAAAAGAAGACAGTAAAAGCATGCAGAGGTACATAATGCACAAATACACTAACAGGTGTTTCAAATGGTTCGAATGGAAAATGACAAAACTATAATGTTCTTATAAAGGAAATGAAGCCTAAATGTACACATAACAAAAACAATGGCTAAAACAACAAAATAAAAACACAATTGGTTGCAAAGTAGGTCCATATAGGATGGGACACTACAAAAGCAGCAATATTGTGACAAAATAAAAAGAGTGAAAGAAAGAACTGACCAGAGGCAACCTACAACAAAAATCAGCTAATTAACAAGATATAGATGAGGATATAAATAAAAAAAATAAATGAAAAATGGAGGGGGCAACAGCCAATAATGAAAGCACAGTAGAGTGGAATCATCAACTTTACCAAACGCAATCCCTACCCCCCAAACAGCAGGTTGAGAAGTGGGAAAAGGCATAGGCGACAATAAGTACAGTAAGAGGTGTGCATAAAATAAACATGACATGGTTTGCAAAGTTGAAAAAAACATATTCATCAATTTCAGCCTATTATCTGCAATCTTTATTCAGAAGAAAGCAAAAAACCCCATGAGGTAGAAGCCAATTTTCCTCCTCTCAGGGAAATAAATTCCTTCCCGACTCTGAGTCGGTCAGAATAATCCCTGGATCACCGACCCTTCTAAAGTAATCAGTGAATAGAATATGTAATATTTTAACACTCAAGAAAAGCATCCAGATTCTTCTTTATCGAGTTCACCATCACCACATCCTTAGACAGAGAGTTCCACAGTCTCACTGCTCTTACAGTAAAGAACCCCCTTCTATGTCTGTGTAGAGACATTCTTTCCTCTAGACATAGAGTGTGCCCTCTTGCTACAGTCACAGTCCTGGATATAAATAGATGGTGGGAGAGATCTCTATATTGTGTCTTGATATATTTATACATACTTACTAGGTCACCCCTTAGCTGTCTATTATCTAAACTAAATGACCCTAAGTTTCATAACATCTCTGGGTAGTGTAGTCCGCCCATTCTATATATTATTTTACCCACTCACCTTTTGAACTAGCTCAAGCTCTACTATGTCTTTCTAGTGTGCTGGTTCACAGGAGTGGCATGGAAGGAAGCCATCCAATCAGACAGCAGGGGAGTACAGTATGAAGTGTGATACTGTAATGTCAGCCATTAATGTACAGAAGCAGACCTTGAATCAGATTTTACGGGAGTCTGGCATGCAACCTACTGAAGTCAGCAAATGCCAGATGGTGAGTGGCCAACGCTGTCAGTACAATGGGGAAAGGAAACAAAGATTCCAACCAAGCACTGTACCTAAAAGGGCAGAGTATCTACAATGACTCATATAAAATAAGAGAAGTTATGGATGACCAGTCAGATAGTACATTTAATTAGTGACCCTAGATAGCTACATACCTGGGTAGAGAGGACAGAAAAAAATGGATACTACTGATGTACCAGGAAAATGGGTGTCACCTAATACAGGGGATTTACTTATACAAAGAGGGACGGACAAATATTAGGAGAAAAATAAAAGAATGGTGAAACAACCAGCAGTATGGAATCAGAAAAAATGACAGATACTTCTGACCTATACCTAATGCTTTACGGGAAGTCATCTGTTCGTCACTGGATGTACACCCCAAAGGACCTGTAATAATGAATTTATAAAACAAAGGTAATAAGGAAAATGGCAAATTAAGCTACCAAAGAAAGCTTGATACTATAAATGGACGTAAAGTATAGAGGCAACGACTCCATCTTGACTCTTGATTAGAGATGAGCGAGCATACTCGCTAAGGACAATTACTCGAGCGAGTATTGCCCTTAGCGAGTACCTGCCCGCTCGGAAGAAAAGATTCGGCTGCCGGCGCGGGTGAGAGGTGAGTTGCGGCAGTGAGCAGGGGGAAGCGGGGGGGGGGGGGGGGGAGAGAGGGAGAGAGAGATCTCCCCTCCGTTCCCCCCTGCTCTCCCCCGCTGGCACCTGAATCTTTTCTTCCGAGCGGGCAGTTACTCGCTAAGGACAATGCTTGCTCTAGTAATTGTCCTTAGCGAGTATGCTCGCTCATCTCTACTCTTGATCCTCCCTATCACCTCCACATCTAAGAAAGGAGAAGGTTATCCAATCAATGTCTTGAAACCGTAAATGGTTAGCAGTGTAGCTGTTTGTATGGAAATTAGATGGAATTCGAAGATCTAGATATTTATTCTTAATTGTAGATTTATGTGCAGAAATTCTATCCTTCACCTCGTGTAGTTTCACCTACATAAATAAGCCTACATGGGCTTTATATTAGATCATGACAAAGGTTTCACTACAAGAACAATGGCCATGAATTTAACAGTTTTCAGTTTGTGGATAGGAGAAGGTTCTGCCCTTCTGAATATTGTGTCATTGTGTGCAATTTAAGTATGGGAAATATCCAGGACTTTGTTAACCCATTATCACAGTTTGGATTGAAGTACTAGATAGGCCAGTGTCCGAATTGTAACAACTGTGGATGTGGAACCACTGTGTCAACCTACCTGCTAGGTAATGATCCAGTCCAGTACGGTTGACAGCCGACCCCAGCGTGGGAGGTAAGATACCAGATGTACAAACTCCATATGCAGATGGAAAGTAGGGAAGGTATCTTGCCCTGAACTAAGAACCAGGAGAGGGAAACCCCTGCCTATAAGCGGAGCACTTGTCCCAATAAGGACGACCCCACAGTCATCTTCTAGGCGCTGACTGACCCTGACAGGACAGAACACCTATAAAACAAGTGACAGAACAATACCAGGACAGAAACAGACTCACAAGGATAACAGACAGACGGATACACAAACGGAGGACACGGAACACGAGCAGAAAGCAAGGTAGCAAGGAAACTGCTGGAGCGGTGGCTAAATATGGAGTTATGGACACGAATCACACAACAACACTACAGCACTGTCTGAAAGGCCCAGGGCAGCTATATAGGGAGCTGATTAGAAAAGGTGCATCAGCTGAGCAAAAAGCCCAGAAGCAATTAACCCTAGGAGTGCTGGAAGAGAATAAATGTAAGTTCAGTGAAGAGGGAGAGCAGGATGATGCCTTTGCCTGCCAGACACGGAAGTAGAGGATTATGTCTGAACCATGTACCTAACACAAATGAATGAATAGATCTTTAAGATTTCTGCTCCAGTTGTAAGACATGGAGCAAATTCAAAAAAATGAAGGGAATACCAGGCGGAAAATATGCCACTATTTATAAATGATAAAACAGATATCGGAGCTCTCCATACTATAGATAGTAATGCAAGGGCATATGGGTATTGATATGCTTGGGCATGTAGAATCAAGGAGTTCCTCTTTGTTAACACCACCCAACCTATCCTGATCTTTTAAAAGGAAATTAATCAGATCCAAAGGATTCTGGCTAGTGTAATGGAGGAGACTGTTTGTTTTATCTGTGGGTTTCTGGAATGAATCACGATAAATCTTAAAATTCTTTACCTCCACAAGAACATCTAAAAAAGTATCACTTCTGTGAATATACTCCAATAGCAAATTTGATCTTAGGGAAAGTAGAATTCATTGAGTCATAGAAAGCTGTCAAGCTTTTTGCGGTTCCCCGCCAAGAAAGGAAAATGTTGTCAATATAACTTAAATACATAACAGCGTTGGACAAAAGGTCCGCTCTTACAGTGGCAGGTGTGGAGTTTGACTGGAGTGGTACACCTGTCAAACTGTAATGCAGGTGTCCTATGGCAAGCTCAGATAGGGCAGACACCTCCAGTGGAACTTACTTTCAATAGCAGAGTAGTCCTTTCTTTTAAAATATCCACCACAGCCTCTATATCTTGTTAATGTAGAATGTTAGTGTAGAGTCTATGGACATCCATGAATGCTAGTATGCATTGGGACAGATCAGCCTTGAACTTGAATGTTTGCTGTGGAAATGGGTGGCATTGAATAAGAAGGATTTGCCTGTAGTTGCATATGGTTTGAAAAACTCCAAAGTGACCAAGTGAATATCCAGCCCCGACGTGATCCATTAAACCTATACTTTATTGTCCCTTCTTTAAAAGGTTCTTGTTGGCAAAACTGTGATAACGCTTGTGCATTTAAAACTATACACTCCTTAGTCATAGCTACCGCTAGAAGGAAGCCACACACAATAAAAGCAAGAGCTAAAAATGGCAAATGAATGATAGAAGATGTGATTAAAATAAACCATTAAAAACTGACATGTAATGACATAATTTTTATAATTAAGACAACTCAGATGTCTGGTATTTAAATGGGAAATCCAAGGGCTTCTTTATGTAAGATGCATTTCCCCCAATCCTCTCACTGCTTTGTCTTTTAACGCTTTCAATCATGAAAAAACGAAAAGTACCGTTGTATCAGTTTGAGCTTATGTGTGCATTTGGTCTTCTTTGACTCTGACGGGGGTGTTAGCTGTTGGTGTACACCTGGGGGCAGTTAGAGAGGATTTTTAGTTCCGTCTTGGCCTGTGTTCTGTGCTGGTCAATTTCAGTGCAGCCTCCTTCTGCTGTGGAGTGAGGACCTCTCTAGATCTGGTTTCCGTGGTTCTCTCAATGGCTCTTCAAATAAGTATAGAGATTTAATACTGAGATTTATTCTTTGAGGTTTTGGTTCACTCTTATGGTGTTTTTTTTTCCTTTGTCAGGGTTAGTGAGTGGCACAGGCATGAGAGTGGATGAGTCCTTATCAGGGCAGGTCATCCACTAGTAGGCCAGGTTTGTCACCCTCTAGTTCTCCTTAGGCCGGCTGCACACGGCCGTGACGGGCTCCACCGCGGAATATTCCGCGGCGAAGCCCGTCACGGCGCCCCCCAGAGACCCCATACTTACCAGCGGATCCGGCGTCTTGGGTCCGCATGGTGCTTCGGTGACGCGCCGCAGCGTCATGTGACACGCCGGCCACGTCACAAGACACGCCCACAGCGTCACATGAGGCGGCGGGGGGGCGGAGCGGCGATTTCACGCTATCTTCCGCTGTGCTATAGCGGAAGATAGCGTGAGCGGACAGCTTCCATTGACTGCAATGGAAGCCGGCCGCGCGTACACCCGCGGCAAATAGAGCATGTCGCGGGTGAGGACGGGAGATTTCACGGTGCGGAATTCCGCGATGGAATTCCGCACTGTGCGCATTGAGTTATTAGGTTCAATAGAACCTAATAGCTGCGGGCAACGCAGCGGATTTTTGCCGCGTATTACGCGGCGGAAATCCTTCCATGGGAAGGAGGCCTTAGGTAAAGTTTCCCTCATTTGTTTATTTTTTTCCTCTTATGCAGGGGGTTCCTGGTAGTGTGGTGGGAAGATTGCCAGAGAATATATATTTTGGTTTATAGTTATTGGATGCACGAAGCAGACATGACAGGTAGATAAGTTTCCACCATGTATCCAATGGATTATTACAACATTAGTTGAATTGTGCATCCAACACATACTAGAATACATTCTGCGCAGTTTCTCACATAGACCACATGGTCCGCATTACAGTTAATATATTCTGTTAATCCATGCACAGAACTTCCATCAGTGCAGCTGAAAAATTTAGTTTTGTATGTATCAAGCATGGATATCAACCAACTGAAAGAAGCAGTGCAAAACCTAAGAACATGGAGGGAGCTCACCTTAGGGGTTGCTGAGGGTCATGAACAACCAAACGGCTAACAACAACACGAGTATAAGCAAGTTTAACATCATCTAAGACCACATTTGTAATGTCCACTATGTTTCAGCCATAATGGGGACATGTTATTGCCTCCATATAAATTTGGTGACAAAATATCCCCTAATGTTTTACGCCGTCGAGCAACAAAACACCAGCCGTCTTCCTTGATGTCCAATAAAATTTCATCTTGATACAATATAGGTAGGTTCATCTTCACAAGTCGCATTATGTCATGATACTGACTGCTATATTATGTTGAAAATGGGATTTTTAGAATTTGTACCTTTGTTTTCATTTTAGTGGGTCTGACATTATCTAATAACTAGGTGTTCCTGTCTCTTTTTGATACAATATTCATTGCTTGATCTGAGGGCTATGTGGGATAACCCCAAGCAGATGATCTAACGTTTTCAGCCTGCATATTTTTTTTTTCAATCTCGCGTGAACACGCATGTTTAACCCCTTAGTGATGGAGCTTTTTTGCTTTTTGTCCATTTTCGTTTTTTCCTCCTCCCTTTTAAAAAATCGTAACTCCTTTATTTATCCATTGACGTCGCTGTATGAGGGCTTGTTTTTTGCTGGACAAGTTGTATTTTTTTAATGGTGCTATATAATGTACTGAAAAAGTTTTAAAAAATTCTAAGTGGAGAGAAATGGAAAAAAAAACGACATTCTGCCATCTTTTGGTGCGTCCTGTTTTTACGACACACAAACTGCAACACAAATGACCCGATACCTTTATTCTATGTACAATTCTATGTACAAAGTAGTACAATTTTTTTTGCTGTACTACTTGTATTTTTTTTAAAGATATTTAATTTTTAAAAATTATTTTGTCTCCATTTTCTGCGCACAATAACTTTTTAATTTTTTTGTAGTCATAGTTGTGTGAGGGCTCATTTTGTGCGGTACGCCCTGTCATTTCCGTTGGTACCATTTTTGAATACAAACGACTTTTTGATAGCTTTTTATTACATTTTTTTTTTGGAGATAGGGTGACCAAATAAAAAGCACATTTCTGACGTTTTTTTTCAGACAACGGTGGGGGGTAAATAATGCACTACTTTGATTGATCGGACTTTTACGGACGCAGCGATACCAAATACATATTTTTGCTTTATTATTTAGATTCTTTCATTGCAAATATGGCAAAAGGTTTTTTTTTTAAACTTTTATTGCTTTTTTTTTATAATTAGTAAAACTATATTGTTTTTACACTTTCTTTTAGTCTCCAAGGGGGACCACAACTAGCGATGCTTTTATCGCGCCTGCAGTATGATGTAATGCCGTAGCATTACATCATACTGCATTCTGACAGGCAGCCTACCAAGCCACTCCACGGTGAAGGCTTGATGAGCAGTCTGCCAAGACAGCCATGTGGCTGCCATGACACCTGCACTGCTCCCCCGATCTCACCGCGGGGGGGCCGTACGGGACCACCGAACATCGGCCGGGGGATTTAAATGCCGCTGTCAGAATATAACTGTTCCAGTGCTTCAGTTCATTGAGTAATGATGGAGTGGGATCCAAGGATAGTGGAAAGTACGCTAGTGAACCTTGTAACCGTGACTTAGCCTCATTGATGTAATAAGTTTCAGTGAGGAGGACAATACCAAAGTCCTTGTCTGATGGCTTTAAGATTGTGAATTTGTCCTCCAACAAGCCAACACCTTGTTCTCATCCTTAGTATGGTTATTTTTCCTACTAACGTGTATGTGTACCTGTGTAGAACTGCAGCTGATCACTTGCCTCATTGGTCATGTGTTGCATTACTGCACAGCAAGGAGAAAGTTTTTTTTATTTTATGACAATTTTTCTGCTGCTTTTTTGAACTACTGGACAACAACTTTACCAGGCAGCACCACAGCTTCAAAGTCTGTGTCCCAGATGCCATCCTGCACTGTATAGTTACAGTGTAGGCCTCACATGTCAAACACAAAGCCCGTGGGCCGAATCAGTCCTGCCGCCTCAATTTATGAGGCCCGCCAGCCATGCTTCAAAATAACAGGATTCCTACTTGCCCAGCCTGCAGCCAGCGGCAGTTACTGCTGAGTCTGTGACCACTGACTTCTCATCTCGGTGGACCACTGTTACTATTGGGACCATTATAGAGATCACTATTGCTACTGGGGCCACTATTACTGCTGGAGTTCACTATATATATTTGTCCCCACCCATCCACTATAATGGTCTATTGCAGTGCATAATATGCACCAAAATAGGTCATGCATATTGCGTGATAAAATACGCACAAGTAAACGGGGAGTTCACAATAGGTTCTATTCATTGGGTGTTACAAGCCCAGAAATTGTGCACGTAATGCGCTGTGCAAATACGCTCATGTGAACAAGCCCTTACTATACAATTACAATCTGCCTACTGAAGGTAGCCGGGAGGCAGGAGATGTCACCAGGGACCGCGGTCCCCGGGTCCATTGGATAGCGGCGATCATGGAAAAGTTCAAAAAAGTTATAGATACAGTTTTACCTCCCCTCATGAATCGGATCCATAAGCGGAGGTGAAAATACTCACCACCGTCCTCCGCGATGTCTCGCAGCGATTTGGTCCTTCCAGGACCTGACGAAGTTCTCTGCGCATGCGCGCCAGTCCTACACAGAAGGGCTCGAGCCCCAGGAAATTAAAAATCCCTCTGATCCCGGCAAGCATGCGTAGCCAGGAGCAAAAAAACATCACCGGGCACCGCTGTATGCGGTTCATGGTCACATAATCATTGCTATCGAATGGATAACAATAATCATTTAAAGTAAAAAAAAAGTTTAAAAAGTTAAAATTTCATCTCCCCTCATGGATCATATCTGTGAGGGGAGATGAAATTATGTACCTAAGGCCCCAAGAATTATCCGTGGACCCTATTCCAGCTTCTGAGCACGCGCCGGTTGCCAAAATGGCAGACCCATGCGCAAAAGCCGCAGATTGCCAGGGTAATTTAAAATCTCCCTGCTCCTGACTACCAAATGTAGCAGAGAGCTTGGAGATCTCACGGGGGTGCTGGGCCACGGTATGCTCTTCCTGATCACATGATCGCCGCTATCCAATAGAGAACGCCGATCACATAAAAGTAAAAAAAGTTTAAATTTCACCTCCCGTCATGGATCCGAACCCTGAGGGGAAGTGAAATTACTTAGCTAAGGCCTGTGGCGATGTCCCCGGACAGGATCTTTACCCGCAGACCTTTCTACAACTTCAACGCATGTGCCGTCGGCAAAATGGCGAACGTAAGCACAGAAGAGGAGGAGGGCCAGGGAAATTAAAAATCTTCTAGCTACTAAAGGAAGCCAAGATCTTGGAGCAGTGACCGAGGACCGTGGTGAGCAGTCCCCGGTCACGTGATCACCGTTATCCAATGGATAATAGAGATCACGTAAAAGTGAAAAAACTGTTTGTTTGATGCTCTGTTCGGTTTGGGCCCCGTTGTGCATACAGACAGAAGATTAGGGCCACAATGGGTATGTTTCTGAACACAGGATAAACAGGAGTATCCATTTTGGGGTGAAAGTCTTCATTCCTATGTGTGCTGTACAATAAATACTGTTTTTAAAATGACACAATTGCCAAAAAAATGAAAATCGTAATTTTTACCTTCTGCTTTGCTTAGATTCATTCAATAACTGTGGGGTCAAAATCCGCAGTACACCCCTAGATGAATGCGTTAAGGGGTCTAATTTTCTAATTTGGGTCATTTGTGGGGTTTCTCTATCGTTTTGGCCACTCAAGGGTTCTACACGTGTGCTATGGGGTCTAAAACGCCTTCAAGCAAAATGGAACTGCAGGAAGGCGAGCGTTCCTGGTAACATCTTACATATTCCAGGTGGCGATCTGAATAATGTTGGGCTCACACAGCCATATGTGGGATCCGCTTGTGGAGGCCCACAGCGGATCCCAGCTGTAAGCCCGGCTGCGTAATGTACTGCACATAATTGCGTACTCACTTAAAAGGTGTACTGCGCGTGACCGCCTGTTTGTTTATACTTTTCACAATGATTCAGGCACCCGCAGCCCTTACATATAATGCATATGTAAGAGCTTGGCGCTAATGACGACAACAAACATGCCAGTGTCTACAGTGAGGGGACAATACAAGCATCTTTCCCACGATCTGTTTATATCCAGGACTGCAACGGTAACAAGAGGGCATCCAGTACGTCTAGAAGAAAGCAGGTTTTATCACCAACACAGAAAAGGGTTCTTTACTGTAAGAGCAGTGAGACTGTGGAACTCTCTGCCTGAGGACGTGGTGATGGCAAAATCCATAGAGGAGTTTAAGAGGGGACTTGATGTCTTCCTAGAGTGGAAGGATATTACAGGATATAAATTTTAGGTGACCGGCGGGTTGTTGATCCGGGTTTACAGACAGGTAGAAACTATTGAAGGTTGATCCAGGGATTAGTCTGACTGCCATTAGGGAGTTGGGAAGGAATTTTTCCCACGAAAGGGCTAATTGGCTTCTGCCTCTTGGGGTTTTTTGCCTTCCTCTGGACCAACAAGGAGGTTAACAGGCTGAACTAGATGGACATTGTCTTCATTAGGTCTTACATACCATGTTACTATGTTACATCACATGGGCAGCGTGGATAATATTCCGTTCTTCATCCCGCTTGGACGCGTGGTTGGCATCTGGTGTTGTAACTCCATTACCACAAAACCTACTTTATTCTCCACATAATAAAATCATTACTAGAAGTAGAATAGAGCCTTTTGGTGTAGGGCATACATCTCCTCCCCCCCCCCCCCCCCAACTTCTCTCGTTACCCCTTCCTCGTTGACATAGTTAAGATCTGAGCGTGTCTGGTGAGAGCGCAGACCTAGTTTTCCTATGACTGTATAGATTAATTTGTGTTTTAATCAGTTTGAGTTAGAAAAAAGGAAAATGTATCATTCTACTGTAAAACATATTTTGAACCGTTCTGACCAGACTGTTAGGAGATGCTGGGACCAGTGGATATGTGAGGGCACACAGGGTGGCCGGGCTCAGGACCCCCCGACAGACCACCAGTAGAGAGGAGTGTCTGACCAGACTGTTCGGAGGTGCTGGGACCAGTGGATATGTGAGGGCACACAAGGTGACCGGGCTCAGTATACCCTTGACAGACAACCGGTAGAGAGGATCATCTCATCGTCCAACAAGCATGAGCAGCTCCAACTAGGTTGATGTCTGCAATCCAGAGACAGGTGGCACCATTATTACAGGCCCTTGTGTCTGTCGGATCCATGTCTAGGGGCTTGGCTGAAGGACATTTAGTCTCACATTGCCCATTACATGTACTGCCTTTGACACCCACTGTTGCTTCGGTTTGCAGTTGTGCTGTAAATGACGGAGCAGAACCAGGTTGTCTTCTCACTAACAAATCCAGGTTTAGTTTAAGCGCTGGCGACAGACGAGTTCGTGTCTGGAGATCTAGAGGAGAGCGCCTCAAACCTGCCTTTGCTATGGAGCGGAACACTGCCCCCTGCTGGTGTGATGGTCTGGGGATCCATTGCATATGACAGTCTGTGGCCCCCAGTAGTGGTTCGAGGCACAATGGCAGCGCAGTGATATGTTCAGCACATCCTGCAGCCACATGTGTTCCTCTCATGGCGGCTTCCAAAAGGCATTTCCAGCAGGATAATGCTCGGCCGCACACACAAGGGGGGCACAGGAGCCTCCACAACATTGTCACACTTCCGTTGCCTACCCGGTTATCAGATTTATCACCAACAGAATATGTTTGGGACCATCAGGGACACCAACTTCGACAGCCTACGAGTTCGCAAGATCTGGAGGCTCAGTTACAGCAAATGTGGAGCGATATGTCGCAGGATACCATACAGAATCTATATGCCTCCATGTCCGTATCACATCTCCCATCTAAGCTAGAGGTGGTACAACAGGGTACTAGAGCCTCCATGCCCACCTGTATCACATCTTGTATCCAAGCTAGAGGTGGTACAACAGGGTACTACAGTTTCCATGCCCACCCATATCACATCTTGTATCCAAGCTAGAGGTGGTACAACAGGTTACTACAGTTTCCATGCCCACCCATATCACATCTTGTATTTAAGCTAGAGGCGGTACAACAGAGTACTAGAGCCTCCATGCTCGTCCGTATCATATCTTGCATCCAAGCTTGAGGTGGTACAACAGGGTACTGGAGCCTCCATGCCCAACCAGAGCCTCCATTATATCTTGTATCCAAGCTAGAGGCGGTACAACAGGGTACTAGAGCATCCATACCGCCCGTATCACATCTTGTATTCAAGCTAGAGGCGGTACAAGAGGGTACTAGATCATCCATACCGCCCGTATCACATCTTGTATCCAAGCTGAAGGCGGTACAACAGGGTACCGGAGCCTCCATGCCTGCTCATATGGATCACATCTTGTATCCAAGCTAGAGGTGGTACAACAGAGTACTAGAGCCTCCATGGCAGTCTGTATCACATCTTGTATCCAAGCTAGAGGCGGTAAAACAGGGCATCGGAGCCTCCATGTCCTCCCGTATCACATCTTGTATCCAAGCCAGAGGCGGTACAACAGGGTACTAGAGCCTCCATGCCTGCCTGTATCAGATCTTGTATCCAAGCTAGAGGCGGGTACAACAGGGTACTAGAGCCTCCATGCCCGACTGTATCACATCTTGTATCCAAGCTAGAGGCGGTACAACAGGGTACTAGAGCCTCCCTTCAAGGGGTCAGTGTTCTGCAATCAATTCTCCTTTTGCTCTGATAATGTAATCACTTACATCAATGTTACAATCACACAGAGAAAGTTTTATCTGATTCCGACAACTTCTAGGGAGGGATGATTTCTTGATAATGAGTATTTATGTTCTATCTAAATATCCTGATTTTTATCATAATGCTGATGAAGTCTGATGTTACTATTCTAATAAAGCAAATTTATCACTTAAAAAGTATGAGTCATATATGAAGGCGTCGGGGAAAACTGAGGAGTCGGAGGTCTGGCTCACCGACTCCACAAGCCATGCTTAAGAAATCTACACAGATTGTGATTTCACCTTCGGGCCGCTTTCACACAGGCGACAAAATTGCACGATTTTTCTCCCGATGCTACAATGCTACCAGTCACATGTATGTGAGGCCCATGCCTTCCAACGGGTTGCTTCACATTAGCGATGTTTTGTGGGCTGCTACATTGCGAGAAAAAAAATAATAAAATCGGGCATGCTCTATACAGCCGTAATTTGCTGTTTTGTAGCCCATGTTTAACCTATGAAGCCTCCCTCTGTGTTGCATCGCACAAAATTGTGGCTTTCATGCTGTGCGATGCAACTTTTACAGCAGGAAGTCCTACTACTTGTCCCTAAAATAAGCCCTAGCTGCATTAAAAAACAAAACCTAACAGGCGTCGTCCGCTCCATCGCACTTGTCATTAGTCTTCAGCCACCGCTTCCTGGTCAGGGGGTTCAAAAATCCTACTTCCAGGAAGCGCTGGCTCTGATTGGTTCTTGAGCCATTCAATACGATAGCTGTGATTGGTTCTTGAGTGCCGCAGCTTAGCCAATCATTGCAGCGCTCAATGAACCAATCACAGCCAGCGCTTCCTGGAGGCGGGATTTTTGAAGCTCCTGACCAGGACGTGCTGGCTGAAGACTACAAATAAGTGTGGCGGAGCGTACAGCACCTGTTAGGTGATGTATTGTTTTTTGGGGTAGGGCTTATATTTCTAGACCCCCCCAAAAATCCTGGCTACAAAGTTGCTATGAGAAAATGCAGCGATATCGCACAGAATACAGCGGCAGCATCGCTGCCACCCGTGCAAAAGAGGCATTAATCTCAGCGCGGAATGTCGCAACACGAACTGACGCTGTGGATTCATGTCTGTGCAGGAGGCCACTTTTGGCTGCAGATCTTCCATCCGCAAATCCAGAAAAGGCCCAGCAATTCTGCCCAGGTCACGTGGAGACCACTGAGGACCCCGTACAGGACCGTGGGCACAAGGCCGTATAGCACTGGTCCACCCAGCAGCAGCTCTACGGCCGTCAGCATGAGGCATTGCTCGCTGGACGCAGCCCTCACGCTCTGACTTCCCTACGGCGACTGACTCTCCTCCTCAGCGCAGGCAGAATCACGTGATCTGCCACTGTGACGTCACACTCCCGCCAGGTGACCTCTTCTCGCGAGAGCTCCGCGTTCCAGTGACAGTTGACACTTCCGGGAAGATGGCGGCTTGGAGAACGGGACTACCTGGTTTTGCGCGTCAATTGGTGGCCCTTGGGGCCCCTGGGATACGGATAACGCCAAGAGCGGCTCGTATGGCTGGAGTGGCCCTGGCCGGAGCTGGAGCCTTGTGTTCCGGGCTGTTTGTAGTGAAGAGGAGCGGATACAAGAGCCCGGGAGTGCTGCGGGTGTGCGCACAGGTGAGGGCGGCGGGCTGCTCGTACTGCTATCCTGAGCTGTGTGGGACTACAAGTCCAAGCATACCCTGTCATGCTTTACCCTGTCAGGCAGAGGCATCCTGTGCAGCTGGCGCCCCCTGGGGGATGTGCTGACATGTTCACTGACTGCTGGACTTTTATATTCCTTCTACATTTAAGTCATTGATAACAGCCTGTATATAACGGTTGGAGCATCCTCCAATGAGAGTTGCTGTAACTGTCATGTGACTGCAGCTGCTTTCTATTAAAGGGCTTGTCCAGTTATGTGCTGTTGAAATGAATAGGACTTTGGAGTGCAATACCCATGCCGGCCATTCCAGTGGTGGTGGAGCTGTCTGCTTCTGGTGAACATTGTGAGAGCAGCGGCCAAGCGAACCGCTGATCCGTTCACCTGCTGAGGTACTATAGGCCATTATATGTGGCCAAACCCTTTAATGTGGGAGTGTTTGAGGTCATAGAAGCCTGCTACTAAATCAGAAAGCTACGGAGTAAATGCAGACCTATGTAATATAGGAAGAACTGCCCGCGCCAACCTAACCCCTCGCCCGCCTGTAATCCACCATTATACAAATGATGTCCAAATGTCCTAAACAAAACGGGACTCATTCCTGCACTTTAGTGGAAATAAAAAATCTTTTTTTAAATGACATTTTTGAACCATGACCCCTAAGGCCGGCCTCACCACTGGATTTGAATTGCGGAATCCGCGATTGTCACCGACGCGGCCGATCTCCGGTATACCGCACACACAGGAGAATAGACCATCTGCTCAGATGAGAGGACAGCGACTGCAATTTCCGCGAGCGGACTTAAAATCGTAGCATGTTCTATTTTTGTGCTGTGACCGCACGGACGGCTCACACTGAAGTCGATAGCCCTCTGACCCATCCGCACTTACCATTGCAGATGGGCTGCGTGTACCTACTGCTTAACATTGCAGATGGGCTGCGTGTACCCACTACTTAACATTGCAGATGGGCTGCGTGTACCCACTGCTTAACATTGCGGATGGGCTGCGTGTACCCACTACTTAACATTGCGGATGGGCTGCGTGTACCCACTACTTAACATTGCAGATGGGCTGCGTGTACCCCCTGCTTAACATTGCAGATGGGCTGCGTGTACCCACTACTTAACATTGCAGATGGGCTGCGTGTACCCACTACTTAACATTGCAGATGGGCTGCGTGTACCCACTGCTTAACATTGCAGATGGGCTGCGTGTACCCACTGCTTAACATTGCAGATGGGCTGCGTGTACCCACTGCTTAACATTGCCGATGGGCTGCGTGTACCCACTGCTTACCATTGCAGATGGGCTGCGTGTACCTACTGCTTAACATTGCGGATGGGCTGCGTGTACCCACTACTTAACATTGCGGATGGGCTGCGTGTACCCCCTGCTTAACATTGCAGATGGGCTGCGTGTACCCACTACTTAACATTGCAGATGGGCTGCGTGTACCCACTACTTAACATTGCAGATGGGCTGCGTGTACCCCCTGCTTAACATTGCAGATGGGCTGCGTGTACCCACTACTTAACATTGCAGATGGGCTGCGTGTACCCACTACTTAACATTGCAGATGGGCTGCGTGTACCCACTGCTTAACATTGCAGATGGGCTGCGTGTACCCACTGCTTAACATTGCAGATGGGCTGCGTGTACCCACTGCTTAACATTGCCGATGGGCTGCGTGTACCCACTGCTTACCATTGCAGATGGGCTGCGTGTACCTACTGCTTAACATTGCGGATGGGCTGCGTGTACCCACTACTTAACATTGCGGATGGGCTGCGTGTACCCACTACTTAACATTGCAGATGGGCTGCGTGTACCCACTGCTTAACATTGCAGATGGGCTGCGTGTACCCACTACTTAACATTGCAGATGGGCTGCGTGTACCCACTGCTTAACATTGCAGATGGGCTGCGTGTACCCACTGCTTAACATTGCAGATGGGCTGCGTGTACCCACTGCTTAACATTGCAGATGGGCTGCGTGTACCCACTGCTTAACATTGCAGATGGGCTGCGTGTACCCACTGCTTAACATTGCCGATGGGCTGCGTGTACCCACTGCTTAACATTACAGATGGGCTGCGTGTACCCACTGCTTAACATTGCCGATGGGCTGCGTGTACCCACTGCTTAACATTGCAGATGGGCTGCGTGTACCCACTGCTTAACATTGCAGATGGGCTGCGTGTACCCACTGCTTAACATTGCCGATGGGCTGCGTGTACCCACTGCTTAACATTGCCGATGGGCTGCGTGTACCCACTGCTTTACATTGCAGATGGGCTGCGTGTACCCACTGCTTAACATTGCAGATGGGCTGCGTGTACCCACTGCTTAACATTGCAGATGGGCTGCGTGTACCCACTGCTTAACATTGCAGATGGGCTGCGTGTACCCACTGCTTAACATTGCAGATGGGCTGCGTGTACCCACTGCTTAACATTGCAGATGGGCTGCGTGTACCCACTGCTTAACATTGCGCATGACTGACAGTGAGCGCCCGCGGTCATACAGAAGAGCAAAGGTATGTGGGGTAACCTGTTGGGCTCTGCTACGGGCTCCCGCATTGCGGAATCTGACCGTCCGTGTAAGACCGGCCTAATAAGCATTTCGGTGAAAAAAGGCTTTTTTGCAGCCCAAGAAAAATAAATAGGGGCATAAAATCTCTAGAAAGGGTCCGGTCCTTCTGGCTGGTCTCACACGCTCGGGATTCTTGCAGGAGATTTCTGCGTTGCGGGACGCGAATATGAACCCCATTCTTTTGAGTGGGGTCATACACATGAGCGATTTTTATTTTTTCCCCTCGCACCGCGGCGTGTTCTGTCTTTGGGCGTGCCCTCACATCGCAGCACCAATTGATTTTGATGGGGCCACCAGCAGCATCGCACTGCGAGCGCGATGAGAGGTTACTCATTGAAAGGAGGATCCGCTACTTGCCCAATTTGATACGAAACCACCTTGCATCTGTGGGAAAAATCGCACGTTGGCGACGGGCTGAGTTTCACATTCCGATATCGCAGTCGCCCACATGAGCTTAGCCTTAGGACTGAAACGCTTTGGTGCTTAGGCCTCATGTCCACGGGCGGGTCGGATTCTGCATGCTGGAGCCCGCAGCAGAATCCAACCCTGCCCACAGCCGAGGACAGTGCTTACCTGTCCGGGTCTTCACTGTGGATGTGAGTGGAAGCGTCGGCTGACGCACATGCGCAGTAGATATTTTTTCTTTTGAACTCTCCTGTTTCCCCGCGGTATCCGCGGCCCGTTCACAATGTTAATTGCAGACGGGCCACGGATTGGGCGGCTTCCATTGACTTCAAAGGAAGCCATCCGTGTGGGAAGCGCAGCAAAATGTAGCATGATGCGATTTGTTTTCTGGACCAAAAGGTCCACAAAACAAATTTGCACGCTTTAATTAAACTGCGGACGCCCATGTCTTTCTCTGAGCCGCTTGAACTGCGGATCGTCCACTCGGGTGCCCCACACAGATTCCCCAATTCAAATTTGCCCGTGGACATTGGGCCTCAAGTGATTAAATGTGATGCCAACCTTTTTTATAAATAATTTTTTTGTTTATTCAGTAAAAAATGAAGCACCTTTGCCAAACAGTCTTGATTTTAAAACTAGCCACTGTTTTGTGTATACAGCTCCCCTGCAGACCTATGTGTATCTGTGTGTAGTCTGATCCCAAAGTCCTACGTTATTCCGCTCGGGCCTCACGCCCGCTGTCTTCAACATCAGCAAAATGGAAGAGAAGCGGGATTGCTCCGATGTCACACGTGGTATTTCTAGATGTGTGGGTCTGCATAGGGACTGTACACGCAAAATGGTGAGCGATTGTATTCTATATTCGTAGTAGATGAAAAAGTGGTTGCATAGGACGATTTAAGCTTTAAATGGTCTCAAACCTTTCAACAAGCTTTGCATAAATCAGTAACACAGATAAATAATAGACGTAAATTAAAGGGGTTGTCTCGCGAAATCAAGTGGGGTTAAGCACTTCTGTATGGCCATATTAATGCACTTTGTAATATACATCGTGCATTAAATATGAGCCATACAGAAGTTATTCACTTACCTGCTCCGTTGCTGGCATCCCCGTCGCCATGGTGCCGTCTAATTTCGGTGTCTTCTTGCTTTTTTTAGACGCGCTTGCGCAGATGGATCTTCTCCCTTCGGCTCGTCTCGGAAGCATCGGCGTTTTGGCTCCGCCCCCTTGTACGCGTCATCGCGTAGCTCTGCCCCATGATGTGTGCCGGTTCCAGCCTCCTGATTGGCTGGAATCGGCACGTGACGGGGGCGGAGCTACGCGATGACGCGTACAAGGGGGCGGAGCCAAAACGCCGATGCTTCCGAGACGAGCCGAAGGGAGAAGATCCATCTGCGCAAGCGCGTCTAAAAAAAGCAAGAAGACACCGAAATTAGACGGAACCATGGCGACGGGGACGCTAGCAACGGAGCAGGTAAGTGAATAACGTCTGTATGGCTCATATTTAATGCACGATGTATATTACAAAGTGCATTAATATGGCCATACAGAAGTGTATAACCCCACTTGATTTCGCGAGACAACCCCTTTAATTTAAAAATGTATCTTTCTCCACTCTTCAGGCTGTTTTCCTTCTCCCTCCTAAAGGCCCATTTACACGCAACGATTATCGCTCAAAATTCGTTGAAACGATGGCATATGTGCGATAATCATTGCGTGTTAATGCTACCATCGTGTACTTTTCTTTGGAATGATGATTTTTAGATGAGGTTAAAAATGTTCAGATCACATTCTGTGTTCAGATTACATTGTATTCTCACTGCAGCCTGTGAGAGAAAACAGAGCCCAGGCTATTATCTCCAGGGGAGCTAGAGATAACATTGTTTTCTCTTAGCAGTCCCTGTGAGAACAATGGAGCTAATTGCAGAGCTTGGACCACCTGCTGAGTTCTGCAATTGGCTCCTGGAGGCTCATTTTCATGCAAATGAAGCTGATAAAAGTACTAATTGGCAGCATTGCCCATTAGTAATTTGTGCAAAACGATCGCTAAAGGCCCTTTTACACAAAATGATTATCACTCAAAATTCGCTCAGAAGCCATCTTTTGAGTGATAATCGTTGTGTGTAAAGGCCCATTTATACTGGACGATTATCGCTAAATCTTCGCTCATCAGCGATCGTTTTAGCAATAATCGGTGTGTGTAAATGGGCGCAGGGCACACGCATTTCGGTCTCTTTTCGCTAATCCTTAAAATCAAGTTAGCTTGATTTTAGCAATCAGTTTTATCAGTCCTTCTCCACGGGGGAGTGCTGATAGCATTGTTTTCCCTGTGGAGAACAATGGATCTGAGCTCAGTTAATAGCCTTGGGCTATTAGCATCCTCTCAGTGAAGGCTTCATTAACATTCATAATTGGCATTTAAGTACCTGAGAAGCTACTTGAATACCAATTATTTTTTAAGCAAAATAATCGCTCAAACTGTCGTTTAAGCGATCTTTGAGCGATTATCTGCTCGTGTAAATGGGCCTTAAATGTGTGCCAGTCGTGCACTTTTCGTCCACCGCTGAGTTCAGCTCAGCTTAAAATCCGTCATCCCTGATAAGAGGGACCGCATGCTGAGTTCTCCACAGGCAGCGCTGATAACATTGTTTCAGCTGCTGTCCTGCTAGAGAACAAGAGTGATGTATATAGAGAACAGACCACCACCCTCTTTTCTCTAAATACAAGCAAATGAAGCTAATTAGCTATTAATGGGCTGATTAGCCCATTAGTAGCTAATGCAACATGATCACTCAAAACTGTCAGTTTCTGAGTGCAGCTCTGCTGATTGCAGCCTTCACCTGGACTCATCAATTTAGTCAATATGACTGGTCCAAGTGCCGGCCGCAATCAGCACAGCTCCACCTGCTTTAGGCCCCCTGTGCACGGGCGAGGCGGAATATCGCTGGGGACCAGGGGGAAGAACTGTCAGTTTTTTGCGATGAGCCTATCATGCTGCGCAGCATACCGCGATTTGAGTCCTGCGAGCAGAGAAACGCTATGATTCTCCGCTCGTGGACAGGGGGCTGAAAACATGCACTGTGTTACTCGCCGCCGGATTATCACCGCAAGTAACGCAATGGACAGGAGCCCTCATAGCCATAGAGATACTGCGTATAATAGTAGCCTTTAAAAAAAAAAATGCAAAAAAAAATCTATTAGATTTTTCTAAATCTGCCTATCCTCCCAGTGAAGCGCCACTTCCCTCCCTCCCTCCCCCACACATGATCCTTCCCTTCCCCGGGACTTATGTTTTATTTTCCCCCCTCAGCTGGTCCATCGTGTTTATTATCGAGCTCGTTTCATGGATATTTCAAAGTGTTGGTTGGAAGGATCAAACTTGCCGCGTCATAAACATAGAAGTAGCAGCTGCTGCTGTAATCCCACCGCTACCAGCTTAATAAAGCGCTCGGCTAAAGCTTTCCTGTTTTTATACTTCATTTTGATACATGAGATGCCGCAGTTTAGGGATTTTGTCAGATTGTTTCATATGGATTTGAATGGAAACATTATTTTCTTTTTTTTAATTGTAAATACAGAGTTTTTTGCTGTAATTTATTTGAAGACTTATGTTTTTGGCTTATTATTTTTGTGTTTACTGCGTATGTGTTGGAGATTATGTACAAAGTTTTTTTGTTTTTTTTTATATATGTTTTGCTAGTTTAGTGAAAGAATTGGGGAATGTTCCTACTTGGCGGGTAGTCTGTGGAAATTCCGCATTGTATTACAATATCAAGAAAGTGAATGGGATTTTGAGAAATCATTTTCACGTTGTTGAAAATATCTGCAGCATAAATTGCGCTACAGTGCGGATTTCATATTCCGCCGCAGGTCAACTCATGTTACGGATTAGCAGCGCAAGTCTCACCTCTTCAGATCCGTAGCGGAAAATATGCTGCGTGTGAATGTAGCCTAAGGCTTTGATTCCGTACCTGATTGTTCCGATGTGGATCTGATGGTTTAATCTGTGGCCCCAAGCTTAGCTGCAGCTTTCCATGTGGATGCGCATGCGGCTTTAGCTGCTTCAGTGGCGCAAATCGGATTGCAGCCGCCTGAGGAAGTTTTCATGCAGATTTTGTGTGCAAAATGCACTAAGAATTAACATGTCAGTTTTTGGCACCGCCTCCACACCAATTATATGAAGGTGTTCCCGTATAGTAGACTTTCTGCTGTGGGTTTTGGTGCAGATTCATGACAAAAGCCCCGTGTTGCATGCAGATTATCATGCGGATTTCACCTAATTGGAAGAGTTGAGATCCGCGCTGATTACCAGCCGCAGAATTGACATGCTGTAGATTTAAAAACCGCAAAATGCGTCAGTCCCACACTTGTTTTTATTGATTTTTCCCAGCAGCATGTGGGGGGGATTTTTTGATTAAAATTTTCTCCACATAGCTTGAACTGTAAACGCTGCTGATTTTTCACTTGGCAAGTTTGTAGGATTTATGCTATTTGTGAACCTACCCCTATGTAAACAGCTGGCCAAATAATAGAGCAGGAAAGTTGCTTCTCTCTTACCTCCCTTCAGAGACAGCAGTGTTTTATGTAGCTATATTTCTTATTTTGGTGTTTATATTCACATTGTAGGGTCTTTATGTACCAATTAGACAATGTCCATGTCCAGCACTCCCTTAAAGGGGTTTTGTCATAAAAAAAAAAAAATCCTATACTTGCCTATTCCTCCCCAGGCAGTCTAATTACTGCATCTTCTTCCGGCTCCTCCAGTCCCCTGGATCACCTCACCTCCAACCGGCCAGATCCTCTCTTCCGGGGACGAAGCGTCCATTCCTTGCATTCTTCCTCCTGCCTGGCAATTTACCCTATGTCACAAGTAATGTAACGTTCACTGCCTAGGAAGGAATGCCGATCTATTGCCGAGATCTCTGCAATAGCTCAGCACTCCCTGCTAGGCTGTGAATGCTACGTAGAGTACATTGCCAGGCAGGAAGAAGAAAGCGAGGAATGGATGCCTCATAACAAGAAGAGAAGGATCCGGCTGGTTGGAGGTGAGGTGACCCAGAGGCCTGGAGAAGAACGGTATGGGAAGATGAGATAAGGAGTCTGCCTGGGGAGGAATAGGTAAGTATTGATTTTATTACATTTTTTTTTAAGGACTCGTGCACACTTCTGATCTACAGCTTCTGCATACAGTCTTGAAGGGACTGGTTCATGGAAACACTTTTTTTTTTCTCTCCAAAAGGCAGCAGTCCTGGGATGACTTGTTATCACTGATGGCAGTCCCATTGAAAGGAAGGCGGTGCGCACATGTCATTCATTCAGGGACTTATGGCACTCTCGTTCTCTTCGTTGGTCAGACGCCGTTATCAGATCGTTATCTCTTACTCTGGGAATGCAGAATAACTTCAAGGGCTTTTCCTGGTGTGTCCTGGTCAGAAGCAGCCTAGAAGTACAGAGCGGCTGTCCAGCAATTTTAAGTGGTGGTAAAACCCCTTTATTTCGTGTGCGACCATTTCTTTAATTCCCCTAGCTGGACATCTGCTATAATATTAACCTCCAGTTTAAAAAATAAACATTTCAGATACCCTCACAGTGGAAAATCTGCACCAAAGTCTGCAGTTGTTTTCACTCAGTTCTGCATTAAACATCTGTACCATATTTTGACGCGGTTCTTGACACGGAAATGACGCAGATTTGAATGCACCTTTGAGAAGTTTCCGTCTGCGGGCAGTCCTACTATATGTGTACTGCACAGCGCCCCTTCTCTGTACAGATCACTGGGGGGTCTCTGCCCATGAAAGCGCAGTATGTCTCCTTGTTCTAGAGGCACGTTCCCCTTATGTGTGCTGTCTGCAGCCTCGCTCTTCCTCGTGTCTGTCATTACATGTACAGCTGCGTCCCTTTAATGAGGGTCTCTTGTGCGGAGCCTCCTGTCAGTCGGAGGACTTGTCCGCACTATTTATTGCAGCGTGCTGGGATGTCGCACCGAGCCGACTACAGAGGTAATCTTAGATGCTCCTTGTCAACAGGCGGAAGCATTTTATCGGTGTGATGGTCTGCGATGCTGCGAGATGTCTCTGTTCCTGCCGCTAGATGACATGTCATGCAGGAGCTTTCCCCTCTACAGGGATGCTTGTTAATGTCTAGCACCCATCATCTTCATAGCCAGTCTAGGGGTTTTCAAGACATTTGCCAGTACATTAGTTATTAAAATACAGAATATAATGAGGGAAAAGTAAGTAAAAACATTTAAAGGAATTTTCCAGGACTGAAGACAATCTAATGGGCAGGGAACAGTGGAGAAAAGGTCATACACGCCTTCTTAAATGGTCCTCCCGATTCGGCACAGGAGCCTCAATCTTCGCCTCTCAGGTCCCGGAAGAAGCCATGATGGTCATGTTTCGTTCATGGCACTAGCACTTTCGAAGTCAGTGATTGGGTGAACGGTCAAATGAGCGATGGACAGCGTGTAGCTGCTGCAGCAGGCTTTAGGATCAGAGCAGTGAGGACTGGGGCGGCTGCACTGGACTGGGGCGGCTGCACTGGACTGGGGCGGCTGCACTGGACTGGGGTCTAGTTGGGAGGGGAGTATGGTTTTTATTTTGCAGTATATTTGCAATATTTTAAAGACAAGGTGCCAAAAAAATAAATAATTCTGATGGAGATATATATATTTTTTTAGTCTAAATTAAAGGGATTCTGTCAACAGGCCCAAAAAGCTGGACTTGGAACTGAGCTCTCGAGTCGTAGGGGTGGGTCATGCTGACTTCTCCCCGCCCGCATCCTGCTGACTGACAGCTCTCTCCCTTCTGTGTATAGGAAGAGAGCTGTCACTGCATGCTGTGGCGGGGGGAGAAGTCAGCACGGCCCCAGAATCACTTCAAGTATGACCCTTTATGGGGCTTGAAAAGAACCTTCAGCCCAATTCATGTTGCGTTTGGAGCCTCTAGCACAGGTCACCGGGGGTCTTGTTGTAACCTAACATGACTGCAGGAGTCACAAAGAATCCCAAACTGTTGAATTCTTGCTTACAAGTCATGTTGATCTTTGGCGTCCTCTCCGAGGTCGCCGGTGACTTGTCTATGATGTGACTGCTTCTTCATAGCCAAATTCGAGCTCTAAAATTGTTGCACAACAGCAAATGTAAAGTGACACGTTTTCTGATCGCTCCACCGAGGGCTCTGTGTACCCCGGCCTAAAACGCTGTATTGAGCCTCTATTGATTTCAATGGGGCTTTTTAGACATGAGTTTTAGCGCGGTGCTTCTAACTCTGTGCTAATCGACCGCAGTCTGTTTGATTTTTAGTGCGTTTGAAGCGCTTTTTAGTGCACCACATCACCCATTGTAATAATGGGGTGTGTTAAAAAGCTGCGTTGAAAAACGCGTGAGCTGGCCTAAAGGGTTAATGTGCCGTAAGAGGGTTCTTCGTGTCATCTCTCAGGATAGCCTCCCTTCAGCACGTCAGTCGTTATTTTTATGTTCTTGACCTGATGTCTCCAGGTACTGGCCTCCATCGTTGACCCATGTTGTATATCTCTCCTTCGGTGGTTTAGCGGCTCGGCTTTTCCCTGTGTTGTGTGGGTTGGTGGCCATCTTTACTGAGGGCAGGCCGGGATAACTCGGGCTGCTTATTTGTGCTATTATTACGGCAGACCCTGATGACATAGTTGTGAAATAATTGCAGAAGGTGCGTCCCGGGCCGCTGAGGGATAAATTACAGGGACTGGTGAATTTTGAGCTCACAACAGCTGCGGTATTTTTAGTGTTATTAAATATGGCGCAGGGATCGATTAAATATACATTAAAGGGCCACATCAGAAGCAGAGCTGCGGGTTTTCATAGGAAACTGAACTTGTCCATAGTAGCATAACGGCATTGTAAATAGTCAGTGTGCATTCACTAAAGAGATATTAGCACTAATTACCAGTATAAAGGGCCGCTGCAAGAAACCTATATTCACGATATAGCCACAAAGTTTGCACACGCCGAACGCTTGACTCTATCTGCGCGCGCATCTGCCATTCATCTCTATGAAAGATGTGTGCGCAGCAAAAGTCAGGATGCTAGCGCACGCAAACTGCACCCGGGGCACGGCACTGGCACAGAACGCCCAGTGAGTATGAAACCCCGCTGCCCGGACTCCCCATTCCAGCACCTTTGAGCCTCCTATGTTAGATTATGGGGCTCAAACGTGATGACGGGTTCCCTGTAAGGAATTGTAAATCTTCTTTTACAGAAACAGCCATTGTGACTAATCTTATATCAATATGTATATTATTATACCGGCCCTTATAAAGTATATTCTGGCCAAGGAAGAAGCTGGCGAGCGGCATGTCCCAAAGTAATAGATTATTATTATGTAATGCCTCAAGGTAATTGGAAGTGTTATGCCTTATTTAAGGAGGAGCACACAAGGAGGACCTTCGGTTATGTAGCAGAGCTAATTAAATATTGGCGCCAAACGCTGTTGGGGTAAATGTGTGGTGGAGCGCAGAGCTTCTAGAATGGCTCCGTCTCGCAGAAAGCTGTGTGTTGAGATGTTTGTAGCCGTGGACTGGTGTGCATGATGCCCATACTGATGGGCTGCATGCCCTGAGCGGGTGTCGCTAGGAGTAAGGCACGTGAGGCTTTCAGTTGAAGTGTGCCGGCTGGAAATGCTGTGGCTGAGAGAAGGAACTGCAAGTGTGCGATAAGACCTGAAGTGCTACCGTGCAAATTAGAGCCAGACGTGTAATAGAAGGCATCGCTCCTGTTGATGTCAATGGAAGCAATGCCATGTATACACTTCTGGCTCGACCCCAATGCGAATGTCTGGTTTGGCTGCACTGACCATGGGTCGGAGGATCAGCTGATTGGTGGGGATCCCCACTATCCTTAAGCTAAGCCATCAGTAGTAAATTCACAGAAAACCCCCTTAAGGCCTCATGTCCACGGGCAAAAGAAGAATTAAAATCCGCAGCGGATTTTAACTCTTCCGCGCGCGGATCCGCACCCCATAGGGATGCATTGACCACCCGCGGGTAGATAAATACCCGCGGATGGTCAATAAAAGTGATTTTAAAAAAAATGGAGCATGAAAAAATCTGGGACCATGCTCCATTTTCATGCGGGTCTCCCGTGGGGACGGCTCCTGCGGGCTTCTATTGAGGCCTATGGAAGCCGTCCGGATCCGCGGGAGACCTAAAATAGGAATTTAAAAGAATTTACCCATCCGGAGCGGACCGGGAAGGTCTTCTCTTCCTCACGGCCGCATCTTTCTTGTTTCGGCTCGGCGGATGTGCCTGGCGCATGCGCGCGGCACGTCGGCGACGTGCCGCCGGTGTGACGAGTTCATTCGCCGGCCGAAAAAGAAGATCCGGCCGTGAGGAAGAGAAGACCTTCCCGGTCCGCTCCGGATGGGTAAATTCTTTTAAATTCCTATTTTCAGCGCTCATGTCCGCGGGGCAGGAGGGACCCGCTGCAGATTCTCCATGGAGAATCCGTAGCGGGCCTGATTTTCCCCGTGGACATGAGGCCTAAGTTGCCGCATTTGAACTGCGTCCACCTTGTTTGGGGCCTGGTCATTGGCTGGCATCACCAACGTGGCGGCGCGGCTTTACACTGTCATACATCTTGGGCAGATTATTGTATTGTATACGGGCTTATGAACACAGTCTTACTTTCAGTAGGCACAAACATAATTTTGCGCCTGCCTTGCCCGCTGTCTGCACGCTTCTGCAGCAATATTAAGCTGAATTAATACTGATGCCAAGGGTCTAAGCTACATGTGGTTTCTAGGAATCACTAAAATCACCCATGATGCATTGCCTGACTTTATACTACCATCCAGAGCTGCATTTACACGTGCTATGTTCCTCTCGCAGTAAGGCTGGGCTCATGCGGCCGTACCCGTAAAACACTGTGTGAGTCCTGCGGGGTTTTAGCGCTGTGGAGCCGGTGCTGAGCCGCCTATTACCGCACATGGCAGCAGTTTTGTTCTGTGCATGAAAGCATATCTCGCGCACGCTGCCATGCACAGTCTTTGCTGTTTTTTTATTTTTTATTTCCCGCTCTGTCATTTCGCAATGGCGTGTATCAACGCCGCCCATACACAATGTGATTGTGTATGGACGGCGTTGATTATGCACCCACAGAGAACAATGCGCTTTGTGTGTAATACACAGCAACATAGAACATGCTGTGGGTTTTTTTTTGCACTTGTGTAATACGTAATGCATGTACACATATATGGGAGAAACCTCGTGAGTCAATGTATTTGGCCGTGAGGTACCGCATATCATACGCGCATACATCTCGTATGTCATACGCAATTCAGATACGTTCTTATGAGCCCGGCCTAATGCTGTGAGATAGAAAAGTTGCAGCATGTCCTATTTTTTTGGGATATTCTGTAAATGAATCTCCCGTTATTCCCTAAGGTAGCAAAAAAAAAACTAATTGTACTAATTGTGTCTAATGTGATTCTTCTTTTCTTTTTTTACTATTGGAACAACATGCGATTTATTTATTTATTTTTTCATTAGTGAAAATTGCAAGTCTAGTGAGCAATGTGTAAGACACATCACTGTCACATCACGTTTTTGGTTATGCCAGTGCTGTATCGGTTGGAGTTTCTTGGAGTGATGTTGTACTTGCCTGTTATAAATACCCCCTTATAGGAGCCGGTATGGGTGGCGCTGTCAGTTGGAGTAAAATAAGGCTATTGATGTCAATGGAAGCCGTCCGTGCAGGAACCGCACCGAAATGGAGTGTGCTGCAAATTTCCTAAAGGGCCGCAAATCATATCTGCATGCTTTATTACATTAGCGGACGCCCAGATATCCCCATGGGTGGCTTGATTTGTGGATCTTCTGCACAGGTGCCCCAAGTTAAAGCCACCTGTGGACATTGGGCCTAAAGCAATGTGTTTCCAAAGTATAAAGCATTATGTGTAAAGTAATGTAGTGCCCGAACTAGTAATGCAGCATAGGTTTACCGGTGGGCTAGTGCCCGAACTAGTAATGCAGCATAGGTTTACCGGTGGGCTAGTGACAGAACTAGTAATGCAGCATAGGTTTACCGGTGGGCTAGTGGCAGAACTAGTAATGCAGCATAGGTTTACCGGTGTGCTACTGCCAGAATTAGTAATGCAGCATAGGTTTACTGATGTACTAGTGCCAGAACTAGTAATGCAGCATAGGTTTACTGATTTACTAGTGCTAGAACTAGTAAAGCAGCACAGGTTTACTGATGTACTACTGCCAGAACTAGTAATGAAGCATAGGTTTACCGGTGTGCTAGTGACAGAACTAGTAAGGCATCATAGGTTTACCGGTGTGCTACTGCCAGAACTAGTAAGGCAGCATAGGTTTACCGGTGTGCTAGTGCCAGAACTAGTAAGGCAGCATAGGTGTACTGGTGTGCCAGTGACAGAACTAGTAATGCAGCATGGGTTTACCGGTGTGCTAGTGCCAGAACTAGTAATGCAGCATAGGTTTACCTGTGTGCTAGTGCCAGAACTAGTAATGCAGCATGGGTTTACCGGTGTGCCAATGACAGAACTAGTAATGCAGCATAGGTTTACCGATGTGCGAGTGGCAGAACTAGTAATGCAGCATGGGTTTACCGGTGTGCTAGTGACAGAACTAGTAATGCAGCATAGGTTTACCGGTGTGCTAGTGCCAGAACTAGTAATGCAGCATAGGTTTACTGATGTACTAGTGCTAGAACTAGTAAAGCAGCATAGGTTTACTGATGTACTACTGCCAGAACTAGTAATGCAGCATAGGTTTACCGGTGTGCTACTGCCAGAACTAGTAATGCAGCATAGGTTTACCGGTGTGCTACTGCCAGAACTAGTAAGGCAGCGTAGGTTTACCGGTGTGCTACTGCCAGAACTAGTAAGGCAGCGTAGGTTTACCGGTGTGCTACTGCCAGAACTAGTAAGGCAGCGTAGGTTTACCGGTGTGCTACTGCCAGAACTAGTAAGGCAGCATAGGTTTACCGGTGTGCTACTGCCAGAACTAGTAAGGCAGCGTAGGTTTACCGGTGTGCTACTGCCAGAACTAGTAAGGCAGCATAGGTTTACCGGTGTGCTACTGCCAGAACTAGTAATGTAGCATAGGTTTACCTGTGTGCTAGTGCCAGAACAAGTAATGCAGCATGGGTTTACCTGTGTGCTAGTGCCAGAACTAGTAATGCAGCATAGGTTTACCTGTGTGCTAGTGCCAGAACTAGTAATGCAGCATGGGTTTACCGGTGTGCTAGTGCCAGAACTAGTAATGCAGCATGGGTTTACCGATGTGCTAGTGGCAGAACTAGTAATGCAGCATGGGTTTACCGGTGTGCTAGTGCCAGAACTAGTAATGCAGCATAGGTTTACTGATTTACTAGTGCTAGAACTAGTAAAGCAGCACAGGTTTACTGATGTACTACTGCCAGAACTAGTAATGAAGCATAGGTTTACCGGTGTGCTAGTGACAGAACTAGTAATGTAGCATAGGTTTACCTGTGTGCTAGTGCCAGAACAAGTAATGCAGCATAGGTTTACCGGTGTGCTACTGCCAGAACTAGTAAGGCAGCATAGGTTTACCGTTGTGCTAGTGACAGAACTAGTAATGCAGCATAGGCTTACCGGTGAGCTAGTGCCAGAACTAGTAAGGCAGCATAGGTTTACCGGTGTGCTAGTGCCAGAACTAGTAAGGCAGCATAGGTTTACCGGTGTGCTAGTGCCAGAACTAGTAAGGCAGCATAGGTTTACCGGTGTGCTAGTGACAGAACTAGAAGATCTCATGCAATATTTATTAGAAAACTTGCCCAGCTTACAAGTAAAAGCCTTGGCCTGCACCGGCGTTGGACACGTTATCATAGCGATGCACTGGATTTCATTAAGCCACTTACTAAGAACGTTTTTGGACTATGAGATGAATTTTGTAGCATTTTCTTCCCTCTGATGTGAGGCTGATAATAAAGGGCTCGCAGGCAGCAATCAGCGGCGTTCCTCCCCTCTGATTGTGTTTGTGATACCGCTGTAGACACGGTGGACCGGCCAAGACCGTACAATCTTACCCGCTATGCCGAACTGTAAACAATACAATACTCCATCTGGGAAGCGGAGAGCATATAGGACTCCGAAAACACAGTGATTAAAGGGTTTATGTAGCAATGCAAATTAATTGCAGCTTTTGGGGTTTCTTATGTGTTGGACTGGTGCGTGAAATGAAAAGGATCTGTATTAAACGGCCGGTGCCAAGTCATCAGTGAGCGTATTAGAGGGGAGTCGTTAATGAGGAGTTCACAGCACTTTATATGTACTTGTGCTACAAACGTCTCCTTCTGCTCAGCAGCACTTTCGGTTTACAGTTTCAGTTCTTGTTTGACCATTTAACTTTATATTTTCATATTCTTACTATTTATTAAAAGTATTGTAACCATTTTATTTTTTTTATTTCATTGTCCATTGCATCAAATATAAAAAAAAATAAGAAACTTGGTGAAAAGTCTTTGTAAAGTATCTTCCATTTGGCAGCTATTTCCCTTATACAGTACAGACCTAATGTGTCTTCATGGTTACATTGTATCTGCGCCCTACTTCTTGTTTACACACATTGGTTACATTGAATTCCATCTGGCACTCCTCTCACAGATCAATGCCATGGTGATCCAATCCGTTTGCAGTATGCTAGCGCCATTAATGGTTCATGAGGCACTTTGTACTCCGTTATATGGTTTTATTCTAATCCGTATTGGTTCAACTTGTCTTAAAGGGAATTTATCATCAGGTTTATGTTGACAGAAATGGGGACAAGGGAAGCCTGTTGTCCCCGTGGGTGTTTTATTCTGAAAGGCTGTGGCATTGTGGAATAAATACACCTTGAATGTGACTTGGAGGTGAGTTGTGAGTCGCGGGGCGGACTGTGCGGGCCTCTTCCCAGTCGCTACATGCAGGCTAACAGCTTTCTTCCTTTTCGTCGCCCTACATGTAGTGGGCAGAGACAGGCCGTCACAGCCCGCCCCCGTGACTCAGACCTCTGCTAGGAGTTTCTTTCCAAAGTGTATTTTTTTGGAAATGCTACAGTATTTCACAATAAAGCGCCCACAGGGGCAATAGGCTTCTCTGTCCTGTGGCTCGGGCAGCATGAACCTGATGACAGAATCCCTTTAAAGGGCACCTGTCGCCTCCCTCCAGCTTTATAAACTAATTGTGTCCTAAAGATGTTCTCCAAATTAGCCACGCTCCTTTCCCTGCCGAAATACAAATTTGCAGGACAAGGTGCAAAACCCACAGGAACAGATGCAAAACTTTTGATAAATTCGATTAACCAACCGAGAATGATAATGAAAATGGCACAAAATGAATGATGTATATTCAATGTAAGCAAAAGGACTCACTTAATGCGCTCCGTCCAACCGTATCAAAGTATTGAAATCTTACTTGAAGCGGGGTGCCTAGACTCCTGGCACCCCGATATCCAAAGGAAGCAGGGAAATTCCAACGAGGCAGGAGTATTCTTCATAAAACAATTTATTGCATACAGAAACAGGTGGGTATCGCAACGCGTTTCGGCTTTTGACAAGCCTTTTTCAAGCACAAAATGAATGATAATTTGGCCATTTTATGCCCCAAATTAAAAAATAGTCCTTGAAATGTATTCGGTTGCTGCCTCTTTTCTTTGAAGGGGTTGTCTCCCCAACGGGGCACGTAGACCTTCTAGAATGTGTGTCCCCTGCTCGGAACTGCCTCTGTGTCCCACCACGGAATTCCCTAGGATCACACGCATCCCACCAGCATTTATGGCATAAGCAAGCCTTTTGTCGTTGAAGGGGTTGCTGGGAGATCTTCTTTTTCCGGAGAACTGTACAGCCAGGTGATTTAAAAAGAACAAAACCTGCAATGCTCACCTTACCGGATCCCTCGCCGGTGCCCGTTCCCCATCAGTCCTCACTTCCAGCTGCAACGAATCAGCAATGAGACGTGTCCACTGATTACAGGATCCACCAAATATGCACACGCAGTGACAACGGTGTGATTTTTTTATTTTTAATTTTTTTCCCCCCACACACAACCTGCATACACCCATATGAATTGAGCCCTGAAGGTACGCTCCCACGGGACGGAAATGCTGCAGAATTTGTGCCAGGAAAAAAAAGTAACACATTCTGCAGTTTTTACGCATCCAAAACAGAGTCCAAATTCGAACCGGCTGTGCAGATTTTGGTTTGGAATCGGCTGCGCAGCCGCAGGTGTTTTCGATGGATGACAGCGCTCCTCCTCACTTCTGAAGTTATCGTCCTACAAGTGCATCGCAGTGCCCGGCGGCTGGTTTGGGGTATCCACAACTAACATGATCTGGCAGCGCAGCAGCGCTCACTGACTACAGGCTGTGCTGATAGTGCAAAGACTTCGGAGGTGAGGAGCAGCACTGCCGTCTTCTGAAATCCACTGCGGGTACGCAGCTGTTTCCGAGCCAAAACTTGGACTTTGTTTTGGATGGTAGAAGCTGCAAACGTTGCAGTGAAAACTCTGCAGCATTTCCATTCTGTGCGAACGTGTACCCCAAGGCCGCTTTCACACATGCTGCAAAATCGCGCGAATCTCCGGCAATGTGGCAGCGCTACAAAACACGTTTGTGAAACGCCTGCTTTCCAATGGGTTTCTTCACACTAGCACTATCTTTCTGCGATGTGCTATTCTTTTCTCTCCCATGTTTCCCTATGGAGCCTCCTTGTTTAGCGTACCGCACCAATTTCTGATTATTCCTGTTTGTGATGCATCTCCAACATTAGAAACTCCTATTAACTTTCTTGTGATAAAATTGTGCTATATATTTTTTTTAATTTATTTATTTTTTATTGTGAGTACCAGCGCCGCGATGACGATTTTTTTTTTTTCTCCCCAAGAAAAATATCACTAATGCTATAAAATCACGTGTACGAAGCTTTGATGTCACAGCGATTTTCTAGCGGCGATATTGCTGTCACTTGTGTGAAAGAGGCCTTAGTCTGTATTTACACAGGCGAGTGCGATATAGCTCAGAGAAATTCGTACCTCTATCAAACTTGTAAACCGGCCATTTTTGAGGCTTCTGCAATGCATTTTCACATTAAAAATGCACAAATGTGTTTTTCACGAACAGGAAAAAAATCGTATGTTGTTCTAATAGCTGAGATGAGAAAACCACTTCCCGTTCGCTTGCAAATCACGCGGCATGTGAGTGTGATGCAATTAATTTAATAATTTTTTTTTCATGCTCCTATACGAAAGAATGGACGATTCTTGCAGTAAAATCGCCTCAAAATAGGACCTGCTATGATTTATTTTTTTTTTTTGTGTCTCGCACTATCGCTATGACAAAATTTACTCATGTATATTGACACATTGAAAGTAATTGGATATCCCAGCGCACGAGTCCTGTGCGTCTCGCTATCCCAGCGCACGAGTCCTGTGCGTCTCGCTATCCCACAGAACTCGCCTGTTAATACCGCCTTATTCACCTCTCCTAATGCAAGGACCGGCTGAGTGGAGGGAAAACCCTCGCTCTGGCCCAGAATGCTTCTCTGGCCTGAATTAAGGTGCGTTTAGATGGAACGAATTATCAAAAAATCATTAAAACGGATAAAAATGAATGATAATCATTAAATTTTAAACACGAGCCAACAACTGAACAAGAATCATTCTCTGGTTGTTCGTTATCCAGGTTCAGCCGGCATTAAAATCTTTGTTAGCTCATTCGCTTCTCGTTGCGTTTAACTAGCGCCCGTTGAGTGTTTCATATAGGAATGTGAATCACAAGATTCTCAACTATGATCTGTCTGTCTAAATCCGCTGCCCAAGTGTAAACCTGCTGGTGGTGGCGTCACCAGCTGATTGGCACGGGCAAACAACAATTGTGCATTTCTCGTTGTGTGTAAAAGGACCATTATATGGGGGAGTTCCATGCTGGGATGTAATAAAGCACATTGACAGGAGCAGAGGTGTATCTTGAAGCTCCCGGGCCCTGATGCAAAATCTGTAACAGGGCCCCCAACTATAATGCTTTATTCATAGTACTGGGCTCCCTATATGGAGAAGAGAGGCCTTATGGGCCCCCTAAGGCTCCTGGGCCCGGGTGCAACCGCATCCCCTGCATCCCCTATAGTTACGCCCCTGGACAGGAGTTATCTTCCTGTCTGCAGGGAGGTGGGGGGGGACAAAAACTCCTAAACTCCTGTTCCTGGGTTAGAAAGGTAATGCACGACAACCACTGGACTCCTCCAATTCAGTGCTCTCCCCATAGACCGCCAAATCATACATTTGTCCTTGCATATCTAGTAAATCCCTTACCTTGGCACAACACATTTGATACGCCTGGCTCTGACCCCTCTTGTATAAGCGCCTCTCACTCCTTTCCTCCGGCTCATTGGAGGAGGACGACGGCTTGCCCTAGGCTACGGGTGCAGCCATATAACCCACGCAGCGCCTATCCGTGCGTCTGTATTGTACGTGACCCCTCTGTTTTCCTGGGGAATTTCAAGTATCACATCATTTAGCTTTTGCAATAGAATCTAATTGCATTTTTCCAAATTTTGAGCACAAATGATCTATTAGTTGGTATGAGCTCACATATTTAATGTCCACATTTGTCAAATATGCTTAATTTGTGCCCACATACTCTGATTTAATTCTTTTAACGAAAACACATGTTTTTTGCAACGTGATACGTTTGAGTGCGGAGTGTTTCTAATGGCAATTCTCTAATGTTTCCCATCTGTACGAGGATCAACGGAAAGGTATCCTAGATCTTAGACTAAGCATGTCATCCACCACGCCACTGTTGTGATCTGGAAGGTTATGTAAATTGATTTAATGCAGGCCACTCGCGAATAATATGTTATATTAATAGAAAAAATGTAACGCTGATGTTAAAACGAAAACACCTTTACATTACAAACATCTGTTTTCTGATGGCCGGTGCGGGCAAACCTCCAAACGCAAACTTTACAAAGTCACAGTAAGGGCAGCTAACTAAGCCTAAAGCCTTTTTTTTCCCCGAACCACATTCATATAGTTATGGTGGTGGTGAGCCACATTGATGGGCCATCGTCTATTTATTCAACAATTGTGAACGGAGGGTCCTAGGAACCCATAATGATATGTAGGGGGTGCTGCGCTCCGAGTGCTGTGCATGATTGGCTGCCATGACACTCCCTTGAGAGCAAATACAGGTAATATACTGGTTATTTCAGGGGCATGTAAGTAATATCAGACCATGCTAGTCAGTTAAGCCAGATTCTCACGTGCGTATTCGTACACGTATTTGCACCCAAAAAAGTGGCACACACAATACGCAGAAAATATGCTGGAAGTACAGCAGAAAACACACTTGTGCACACATATGCAACGCCCATTCCACAAAAACCTAGCCCAAACATACGCGTAAATACGCATATATATATATATATATATATATATATATATATATATATATATATATATATATATATATATATATATATATATATATATATATATACACACACACACATATACAGGTTTAGCTTTCCCTTTTAGGGTTCGCTAATAAGTCTTCCAGTAAAAGTGACGGGTACACAGAGATGAAAATCCCTAAGGAGGCTGAAACTTTCTGTGGTGCTTGGCCTAGTTCTTAAAGGGGTAGTCCAACTAAAGGTATTCTTCACCTGTTCACTGCATAGGTGATAAATACTAGATCTTTGGGGTTGCATGCTCTCCCCCCCCCCCCCTCAAGTTACAAGGCTGTGGCTAGGGGGGGTGTTTGAATGGAGTCTTGATGGTCAAAGGCTATGGCAGAAGGGTGTAGAGGTCATGCAATGGTCCCCTCTATAGGTCATGCAATGTACCCTGGGGGGAAAAAAAACATGCAAATGATGGAATAATCTTCCACGGTGCCACTTATTGGAATGGCATGAGTCAATATCCAACCTTTTAATGGGCCTTGGTAGTTTAGGTGAGAGACCATCAGTGTGATTCTAGGGGAGGGGAGGGTGGGGGGTAATTCTTCTTTTGGAGAGCACCATGAAAGGAAAGGGGGGGGGGGTAATTCTCTTTTGGAGAGCACCATAAGGGAGGGGTTGGGGGGTAATTCTTCTTTTGGAGAGCACCATAAGGGAGTGGGCTATGCAATGCTGCCTGGGACAGGTAGCATTCATCACCAATCCAATAACTAGATGATTAATACATGTGATTGTGATACAAATCTGGTCATTCAAATCTGATTAATATTGGCTGAACTAGCAGATTAGCCAACAATCTAATGTGGGAGGAGACCCCCAACATCCTCTTTTGTGTAAAAGGGGTATCAAGTTTGTTTTTTCACCATGCAGAGCTTTTTCTCCCACCCGAGAGAAGCTGCCGTCGGGTTTCTCACAGAAACTTATTCCCATCTCCCTAATGAAATAATCGTGCGCTCTGATCCAAGCTTCTATGTTTGGATGGGACTTGGGAAAGCCTTCTGCAGCAAAACAAATGGCAAAATTCCCACCATCACAGCGGATGTTGGCTTGAATCCAACTGTAGATCTGCAGCTGACTTTGGCCTGACTGCTCACACCTCGCAATCAGCACCCCCTCGCTGCAATGCATGGAGCAGCTCTCGCATCCCTCACCCGGCTACTAAGCTCTGCAGCTGGTAGTCAAGTGATGCGGAAGTGGGTACATCACCTGTTTGATGGCACAACAGCACTTGGTAGCGCTTGTCGGGTGTAGCTGCCGTGAGGGGATGCTGTTTGCGAGGTAAGAAGAGCGCCAGGCTGAAATGGGCTGCGGATCTGCAGCTGATTTCGAGCCAACATCCCCTAAATGTGTGAGAGTGCTAAGTGGCTGTCTTGGATCAACTGTAAGAAATCAACGGATGTGACAGCTGCCCGACACATGTACCCTACATGACTGGTTCAGAAGGGCGGTGGTGAAGGTGCCATGCAGAACAAGTAAAAAAAACCTAAGGGACTTACTGCGATTGCTGCAGTAGAGCTGCTGTCCGTGTTCAGGAGACGTCCTGGACAGTCCTATAACCTGCGCACTCCTGCAGCGCCCCCTACCAGCATCACGTTCCACTCTCCTAGGCCTGGTAGGTGGATGTCGCATCAGTTGACTTCTTACATTAATCACCTTTGTCAGTGTAAGAAATCAACTGGTGCAATTTGCGCTCCAAACATTTACTGGCCGCCAATGTCATCTGCTTAGAGGGCCAAAAATGTGTTTAAAAAAGTTAATAAAAATATATAAAACTGTAAAAAGGACCAACAACACATCTTTCACTACAAAACAACCTTTTTATGTAAAATATAAAAATATTACGGTAGGTACCGCCACATTCATAATGACCCACATTATAAACATGGTGTCTGTTATCCCACGGCTGAACGATGAAGGGGGGAAAAAAAGTTACATAAAACAACGGAAGAATTATATATTTGATTCATCCGCCAATGCAATAAAAAAACAAAAAGTCCTCTGCTGCTGATGGAAGCAAATGACATCCTTCCCGAATTTCGGAAAGGGGCATGTCACTTCTTACTAGCTGCTAAACTTGTTCTGGTTAGAAAATAGAGGAATTTATCCCCTCTTCACCCCCATCCCCCTTTCCCCATCAGAGAAGGGTCTAAGAAGTTATTTGCATTGACTATCGAAAATTTACCTAACTTCTTTCAGGTGTGGAAACTTTGGTTACGATACATTTCAAAATAGTGTTATACCGTTTGGCTGAGGCCAGGCTTGGAGAGAAATTATTGGAGGGGTAAAGGGGGGGGGGTGGACACGTTGGGTTCTGTCATTGGGCGCTATTGCCCACGATGATGATGTTTAGGAGTACACTGCATTTGTGGGGTGACTTCTGATGGGCTCCCCTTCTTGCAACATAATTATTTGTGTGTCACATAAGGCTCCTCCCTCAAGCGTATTGTAGCTCAAACTAATATCAACCTAGAAAAAGTTCCAATACCTGTGAAACCTTTGGCTGCAATCCCCCTCCACCCTACTACATTCAACTTCATTCATGAGAGAATGTAAATCAAATATGTGACACTGTCTCCACTATTGTATATCGTCATGGAAATGCTGTATCTTGTTTAAAAGTTTTGCAAAATCCTAATAAAAACCATTTAAAAAGCCGCATGTACCCATAAAAGCCACCAATGGAAAACTACAACTCACCTCGCTATAAAAACCTCACACAGCTAATGTGTCTAGAATATAAAAATCTAATGGGTCTTTGAATGCGGTAATGCAAATTCAATTATTATATAGTCTTTTTTTTTTAAAATTTTTTTAACAGTGTTTTATGTGGAAATGTAGTAACACATGAAAAACTTACGTCACTTATTCTATATAGTGAATGATGTAAAAAAAAAAACTATGGAATTTTAATTAAAAATAAACTTAATAAAAGGTCCCGTATGGCTATTTTTTCAGTTCATTTGGCAAACAAAATTAGGAATGGTAAGATTAAAATTAAAGGGGTTGTCCCGCGAAAGCAAGTGGGGTTATACACTTCTGTATGGCCATATTAATGCACTTTGTAATGTACATCGTGCATTAATTATGAGCCATACAGAAGTTATTCACTTACCTGTTCCGTTGCTAGCGTCCTCGTCTCCATGGTGCCGTCTAATTTCAGCGTCTAATCTCCCGATTAGACGCGCTTGCGCAGTCCGGTCTTCTCCCTTCTGAATGGGTCCGCTCGTGCCGGAGAGCTGCTCCTCGTAGCTCCGCCCCGTCACGTGTGCTGATTCCAGCCAATCAGGAGGCTGGAATCGGCAATGGAACGCACAGAGCCCACGGTGCACCATGGGAGAAGACCTGCGGTCCACCGTGGGTAAAGATCCCGGCGGCCATCTTAGCAAGGTAAGTAAGAAGTCGCCGCAGCGCGGGGATTCGGGTAAGTACTATCCGTTTTGTTTTTTTTTTTTACCCCTGTATCGGGTTTGTCTCGCACCGAACGGGGGGCCTATTGAAAAAAAAAAAAACCCGTTTCGGCGCGGGACAACCCCTTTAAGAATCGTCTATAGGTTTAAAAAATAAAAAAATAAAAAATAACCAAGATTTTAATTTTTGGCAAAATTGCCCAGCCCTATCCCGACATTATATACTGGCCAAAATGCATTTTTGGCAGCAATTTGAACACCATAGCAGATCATGAAGACCCCATTTAACCCTCAGCATGTAAACTCGCCATTAAAGTTTTGGGATTAATCAGTCGGCCACTTCTGTGCTCTTTTGATGGGCTCTCCGTACCAGGTTGGCATTAGGAGTTTATTGCATGCTGATCATTCCTCTTGCAGTGCCGGCCTGCAGACTGCTTGGGGCTTGTTCCCTGACTGCCTCCACTGTTCTTACCCGCTACGCTGCAACCAGGAATTTGTGGTTTGAAGATGTATGTGTTCTATGTCTCCAATGTCATCTCTCAAGTCTTAACCAATACCATCATTAAAAGATCACAAGTCCATATCCAGCATCGCTGACATACGGACAGCACCATGTCAGCGCTTAGAATAGATTATGGTATAGTTAGCCTGGAATCCCCCAAGTGACGACAGAGGTAGTGTAGCTGTAGAGCAGGCTGGAGGTATGTGTTGTCTCTTAACGCTAGAGACAAGATAGACCTTTCAGAATTTTATGAGCCCGCTATTAAAATCCCTATGTGTTGCATAGGGATTGCATATGAAGTTTAGTGATATTTTCGAGCAGTGTATACTAGGGGGAACACTTAAGTCACACATCGGATTTTGATGAACAAAAGATATGCTTGACATGATCCTGCTTCATCTGTGAAGAGAACAGGGAGCCAATAGTGTACATGCCAATCCTGTTCTCTTGCCAATGCCGGCTGAGCTGCCCGATGCTGGGCTGAGAGCACAGGTTCCACTTCAGGATGTTGGGCCTCATGATGGTGGCCAGTAGACTCCCAGAAGGCTGAAAGTGCTCCCCCTGTTCTTTCTCACACAAAGGGGCAGATAATGATCCCGATGCTGGGTTGATACCCTTTTATAGCCCTGTCCGGGGTTTCTTGTGTGACTGTCTGTCCTGCTATCAGTTCCATACTCTTGAGACACCGCAAACTTTGGACAGCACATATGGATGTGCCATCCTGGAGGAGCAGGAATATCTGTGCAACCTGATTGGGTTGCAGATGGCGCCTTATGCTACCAACAGGGACAGTAGAAAAATACAAGGCTGAAGAAGGTCAGGAAGGATAAGAAGAGAGGGCTTGTCCATAGCCACCTCTGGCACCATTCCTTTTTTGGGGGTGTCCTGCTCTTGCCTCTCCAGTACCCCTGTTGTTACTTTCTTTTGCACCATAACATTTCCAACTGATTGACTATCATTTCTGCTTCCTAACTGAAGTGTGACTGGTACTGTATGACCATGAATGGTAAATTGGTAATCTACTACCACCAAGGCACTTTGGGAATTGGGTAGTCTGAAGATTGCGTTGGCCATCTTGAATTAGTAAAACCAGGACCCGGACCTGCTGGATCGGGGAGGGACATCTGCACAGAAGATCAACAAATGGTGATATATCTGCCCACTTTGGTCCCAGGAAAGTATTTTATCCCAAGGGTGACTTCAGTGATGGTCATCATAGCAGGATTGTTGTTGCTCAGAAATCGCAGATACCATTTATCTGTTCGCGAACTCATTTTGCGCCGTTTGCCGCCATCGGATTCCTTTTATAATACGACATGTGTAAAATCACTTGTTTCCCATAATGTCAGAGCGACCTAAATATATCTTAAATACTTTCCACACATGTTCTGTATTGAATAGATATTTTTACTGTTATTAATTAGATATCTAATTGAATCCGTACTAATAACGAATGGGTTGTCCTGCATGAGACGCATCCCAACATGTGCCTGACATCCCCCATTAAAAAGCAATTACATGCTAAGTACTTTGACATCGGCTTCTGATTTGCAAATCCGCGATTGATGAAATGTCACAAGGCTTGACGTGGAATTGTCAGGATTAGGGGGTCTTCACGACTTGCACATGTAGATAACTGACTAATGAGAAAACGCAGAAGGATTCTCCTAGGTCTCTTCTACTCTTTGTATCTGATGAGAAGGGGAATCCTCCTGATCCTGTCGCTCAGCCGACCTTCTGTAAGGCAACCGACAGTCATCCACGCCTGCTCAAAGGCATTTATCTACTGATTTATGCTGCTGTCACAGATAATGGAACAGTTACAGTTTACCATTGCGTTAGTTTATAAGAACTACTACTTTCCGGCACGCTCGAAATCTCATTAAGGCCGGATTTACATGGGCGATTGTGATGTCACTCCAAGTATTGCACTTGTAAATCGACCTTTTTTTTTTTCTTTTCTTTTTCTGATATTGAGATGCTTTGTGAGAAAATTGCATTACACTTGCATGGAAATCACATTTACATTTGAATGCGAAATAATGGCCGATTTTGAAAAAGAACTACCCAAAAGTAGGGTATGCTGCAATTTTTGATCTGACTATTGATGCAAGCAAATAATCAATGGTTATTTTCCTATCTGAGTTCTACCTATATCTCAATCTAACAGAACTCGCACAAGAAAATCATTTGTGTAAATACACCCTAAGGCCTCATAGAATAGTAGAGTTGGAAGGGACCCCCCAGGGTCATCTGGTCCTACCTCCTGCTCAGTACAAGCCTTGGGCTTGACAAAGATCTCGGCAGGAGATCGAAACGTTGCCACCGAGGACCTGGGGGAATGAAGTCTTCACAGAAGGGGAAATATAAAACAATCACAGAAAACGGCCATATACTTACTGACATTGTGCGAGTGGCTGTCTCATCGGTGGCCCTCACAGGTGCAATTAGCTCCCTCGATTGGTAGTCTGCTGCCTGCATGGTGAGAGGATGCAGCTACATGCACTCCTTAGTCAGTAAGTATATGGCCGTTTTCTGTAATTGTGGGGGAATAAAGTTTGATTAATTCTCAAATGCAGAAACCTCCTTTTATACTACTACTGTACTCTCCACACCATTTGCAGGAGAAAACTCCACAAAGTTGTCCGTGTATGAAATCCTGTCCCGGCTAGTCTAGCACTAATGACCAGGTCTCGTTGGAAGTTGCTCGGACCATTCTTATGTGGATTCACACTGAAAATGATCCATGGGGAACTTGCTATGTGATGTTATTCTGCACTCTTGTGTCACAGGTCTAATTTCCATACAGGGAAGCCCCAATCCTGAAAAGGCTAGTGCCTCTAATAAAGTGGCCATTCAGTGAAGAGTATGTCAGTACAGTACATCGCAGCTGTCTGTGTATGGATTCTGGCTGGGCTTTCAATTCCTAGTCATTGTTACAAGGCTTGTATAAAGAGTTTAACATTGAGTTGCAGGAATCCTGCCTTCCAATAGGTGGCACTTGTTCCATCTCCCTTATTTGCATATTACCCAGAGGAGCATGAGTGGCCTTATAAGTCTCCTCACTCACCTTTTAAAGTGCTCTCCCTAAGGAGAAAAGATATGAAAAATATCCTGCAAGGAAATGTCTAATTCTAAGGTTTACCAGCCCAGTGAAATGTGTGACTATGTATAAATTGGGTCCAGACTATCTCAACACGGTCTTGTGTATCGCTGGCAAGCTGTGGGGAGTGTAGCTTGCAGTTTTGTATGTTTTTCAGATTATTCCAGCATCAAAAGGAGCAAATCGGATACTATTATATTGTGGCATTATTAACTAAGCAGTTCCTTGTAAGGGTTCCTACACTTCATTCCCGATTCCCGGTGGCATCAGTGTGTGTTTTGGTTTACCCATTCCTCAAAGTGATGGTGGTTGCATTTTTTTTTATAACCCCCGTTATGCATTGACGTAGATTACTCCTCACTCTGATCTATGACTGTTTATCAGTGTCTAGCCCAATTTTCCGAATTGACTACTTTTTTCAATATACAAGTGAAAACCAGCTGCTACTGAGATCCATGTGGGGGCAAATCTCCTTTTTGTGTCAGTAACATTATCATATTTCTTTGATAGTGGATTAAGACATCCATGCGTTTTGTGCTCTGCCGTCCACGTTCCCTGGAAGCTGGGGCTCCTCCAACATTGTAATTACGCTGATTATAAAGTTTCTTCCTGAACTTTGAAATCACCATGAAAATGGCCATTACTAAACTGATATGATGGGAGTGGCGTCCAACAGCTTGTAATCTTCTCTTTTTGATCTTTTGATGTAAAAAAGGGACCCAGGAAAAAATGTGAAAAATTATTCTGAGGAAAATGGATTGAATTAGGGAGTAGGAAGTTGATTGCTGTTTTCTGTTGAGATATGTGCCAGGTAAGTTGGCCAAGACCTTAAGTTTATTAAATGCATGATGACATGCCCCCCTCCCTCCTGCCCAATATGTGATTTCTTACCCACCGGCCAGCTACATGTCTGGAGGTCTAGACCTCACGGCAGGAATTTATGTGGAGGTAATCTATTCTTTTGTTAAATACATTTAGAGCACTGGCGTAATACTTTTATTATAAAGCACTATATAAAACCACAAAGTGCTTTGAAGTTCCAAAAATGTGTATAAAAGAAGTGAATATTGAGTACAGGACTTTAATCAAACTTGATTTGGCATTTTGCATGTGCTACCCAATGCATTGAGAAATCGCACTACCTATCTTATCAACCTGTTGTAATGCACTTGTGGGAGAAGTATATAATTTTTTGGAGCCGCATTACTGTTTTTATTTATTTATAGAATGGGAAACCGAGCCATTTTCAGTATATGTACAGTATTTAGAGGCTATGGAAACCTTTTTGCATGAAAAATCGATACACACATCTTACGAACGCGAGACCTCTGTTTTTGGCATTTTTGTTTCTTCTTGTGCATTTAAAAAGCCTTATACTTGGTTTGCTGGCTCTCTTACATTAAAGTTTCTGGTTTAGGGCCTTCTCAACATTGATAAGCTTGGTCTTTCTCATTTATGTGCACAACCCCCTCCTCTCTGCTCTTTCATAGGCTGTGTAGCATAACCACGCCCACTCAGTACTACACAGCTGTCTTTTATCTCCTCTTTGGGTAGTTGCTGGTTTCTTTCTCTCACACTTCTAAGAGCAGAAAATTCACTGAGCATAAATAACAGCCCTCTGTAATAGTAGCTTTCTCGGCTCTTTGTCGTGCTGGTGTCCTTCACCATCCTCTGGCACGGTCATACCTTCTGTAATAGCTTAGACAGAAGGTGAATGCAATTCACTACATGGGAGCAGACATGGGCAGGAGCTTTCAGTTTACTCTGACTGATAGAATTTACTAAAATTTTAGGTCTGCAGCGCCTTTGAAAACAATACAAGTATAAAAATCACACAGAAATTTTTTTAACGGAAACTACTTATAAAAAGTCTTCATTTCCAAAATGTCATTGATTGAAAGAAAAAAATAGTGCAAGGGGTGTACATGGCCTTTTAAGAGTCTGCTTATAAACCTTTCTTATACCAGTGCAGTGGCCACCAAACATGTCATGTGAGGCTGGTATTCAGTGGACATTGATCAGGCATCTAATAGTATTTTATTGTGGAGCAGAACTCTCCTAGTATTACTAGCTGCAGTGTCTTATGTGTCTGTACAGGAGCAGCTCTTACATTCTCCCCCCCCCCCCCCTCCAAAAAATACATTATATGCACCCCAAAGTGATGACCTTAGAAAATGCAACTCGTCTGCAGAAATACAGCCATAACATGGCTATTTTTACAAAAAGGAAAAACTGTTTGGTCACTCAGACGCAAAATAGGTTTGTCACCAAGGGGTTAAAGATTGTACAAAGACACTGTGCTCTACTCGCACTCTTCTTTTTGGTCTTGTGCTCGTTTCTTTTTCATGGTCAGAAAAGTGTAACTGTTTCACCATTCTAGCCAGTGAAAAAACCTAATTCAGTATGGACTCCATATAAAAAAATAGAAAAACATCCAGAGGCATTTTGAACCCTAAAAAATGTGAAAAATGCCAACAATTTTAACTTTTTTTTTTTTAAATTCACATTTTTTTGTTTGAGTTTTGAGTACATTGCGCGTTTCATATTTTCTCATTTGCCTATAGTTAAAAACTACTGCATTTTTTGTTGCAATACATGATCATCTAAGCAGCGTGTAAAGACCCACCCTAAAGCTACCTACACACAGGATAGCGGGTTAGCCAGCGTGCGTTTTCCTTGCAAAAACCCCTCCCATCGCTATCGGGAAGTAGTGGTCCTTCGGCTCGGCTTTCAGCTGCTTTAAAGGATCGGCAGGTTTTTTTTCCCCATTGTTTTCAATGGGAAACCTCCCACCGCACGCCGTGCAATGCGTTTTACTGTCCCTTTAAAAACAAGGGGCGATGCGTTCCGAAGACCCGGAAAAGATAGAACAGGCAGCGATATGATTCAAAAGAATCACCCCAACAAGTGACTGCAGCAGCGAATCAGTGGACATACCTGTTGGTAAGGTTCACCTGTTGCGATGACGCATCATTCATGCAGTGGGGATGTTTGTTTTTGTTTTTTTGTTTAACATCATTTTTTATATTCTCCTATTTTTAGTTTCTACACACTTCACCTGATTATTTTCTTAAGACTGAAAACACATGAATAGTCTGCTACGTTTAGGCTGGGTTCACACGGGGTGGATTTGCTGCGGAAATTCCGCCGCTATAAATCCGCATGCGGTCACTAATCCTGGGATTAGCCAACCATGTGGACGAGATGTCTCAGAAATCTCGTCCACACGGGAAGGCAAATCCGCTGCGGCTAAGCCGGCAGAAGCCGCCGCTGTGGCGCGGATTTGCTGACCGCTGCATGTTCATTTTTTTTTTTTTTTTTTCACTGTGGTCACACTCGCCTCTAAAACGGGAAAATGTAAAATCTGAATCTGGCCATAAATGCAGAGCGAACGATCGTAGTACATGCCCACGTCTGGGGCCGTTGTTTAATTCCCCACCTTTAGTTGTGCTAGAATTGATAGGAATGACACAAATTCACTCCTTTTCCCCCCTGTTGTAAAAAGCCCTATAATCTGTGTAGATGCTGCCGAACGTGTCTGGTGAAGAGTACTCAACTGTGTCCTATAATTGGTCCCGTAAGGTATCATTGTCAGGTAAGTTCAAACAGAATTACCGGGAGAGATCAGAATGTAAGTGGGATGGCTAATAAAATAATAGCAGTCTAGAGGTCTGTAATTCTTTCATGGATTAGATACATGATCTTTTTCTGGCACCGAGTTCAAAAACCCTATCCCCTTACTATTTGTAATTTGACTGCAGTCATGCATAGGCTTGTTGACAGCTGTTTGCTTGTAGTCTCCTGTGTAGATGGAAAGGTAGACTGCTACCTTTTTATTCCAGCTCAGCAGGGAGTTCTCACACCACTTTACTTTTTCCTTTTTTTTTTTTCCTTTAATGCCGTCCTTTTACTTATATTACCAAGCTTCACTGATTTAACCTCTCCACCACTTTGCAGAACATATTACAGGTATATACTTACAGCTTATTTTTTTCTCCTCCTTTCTTTTAAACCTGGCGTGATCGGTGCTGAATTCTAAAGCATTTTGGATAATCAGGTGCTCCTAGATAAAACTGCTCGCATTAACAGTTTTTTTGTTTAGTTTTTTTTTGCATGTTTTTATTTATTTTCTCAAACTATATCTGGCCTGAGAAGAAAGGGGCTCCGAGCAAATGACGTCACGTCATGCGTTGAGCCACGGACAATGCAGTCGCCTGTCCCATAGCTTCAACCATAGTGAGTTACAGGTGTTAAGTTACATGTCTAGAGTTTACGTTCTTTTGCTATTGCAATGCATATACCTAAGGGCTCATCTACACAAGCGTATTTGCGCCGCACAATTTTTGCCCTTAATGCGCAGTGAATAGAACCCATTGATTTCAATGGGTTCGTTCACATAGGCGGATTTTTTTTTTTCAAGCGATGTGTGATCGTGTGAAAGAATATGCGACAGGTCCTATTTTTTTTTTTTTTTTTTTTTTGCTGTGTATTACGCACCACAATCGTCCATTAAAGTGAATGGGATGACACAAATACACAGTGACTATGCTGGAAACCTGCAATGCATGTTTGCAAACTAAATATATGGGCCCTCCTGCGTACTTTTTTTACATGCACTAAATAGAGGACAAAATATTTCAATTGTTGGAATACACAGTGGTTTTCCGCAACTATTTTAAATATCTCACCCACTTTGCTGCTACTGATAAATGCTGCGGATTTCCCTTCTGCCCCAACCACTGGCTGGTAATTATCACAGGCTGATAATCCTAGCACTAGCGTCGCGCCAGGAAGTCCCTGCCAACTTAATAACCACGTTAGCAGGAAATGTGCTTTATCAAAGACCCCACAAAGGAATGGAAAAGCCTGGCCTGTGACCCTGCGTCTACGACACAACGGTACTGCAGATGACCACAGAGGCTCGCAGGCGTTCATGCGCATCATTTTTTTTTTAAATTTCTATTTCCCGCGCCGTCAATTAGTGATAACGTGGGTCGGACGCCTCCATTGACATCAATGGGGGCCGTCCATGCGGATTCCGTGGCAAAATAGAGCATGCTGCTATTTTTCTTCTGCTCGTGGAATACGCAACTCGTATCTGCGAGTAGGAACGAAAAATAAAAAATGCAGTCCTTTCAATAACCACATCTTACCTCAAATCGTCCGTGCGGATGGCAATCATGTAATCCGCAATACAATCTTGTTTGTCTGAGCTTGGCCAAATTAATCTAAAACTAGTTTTTTGTTTTTTTTTTGCAAAAAACTATTTTACAGCCTCTGTTGAATTCATTATCTTCTCCCGGGGTCCCATAATACATAGTATTTTATATCTTCTAGAGTCTACTACATGTAGTAAAAGAGAAATGTATCTATGGTGTAGAAAGTTAGACGGTCGCTATCCGCCAGTGATAATTGCGAAATAAATAAAATAAGCTGCGCATATTCTGAGCAGTTTATTATTACCAGCCCTTTGGCATATAGCTTTCAGCCCTAAATTTGGAAAGTTATTTAAGCCCAGCTTTAGAAAGTTATTTATGCCTAACTTTGGAAAGCTATTCATCAAATTATGAAACTTCAAAGAGGGATATTCCATGCATGGCGGGTATATCTCTGTCTGTACGCCTGTCTATCTCCTGTCTCCATGTATATGTGCTTTATAAACAAAGGCAAGTACATACATCCGAGGAGCCACTCTACTGGGGAACACAAAGTATCTGAATCCCCGAAGACACGACTGAATCTAAGAAATATTTGGGGAATATGACTAAAAAATGTGTCTACATCATAGCTGCAGGTTTTGATGCATATTTTAACTGTTTCTGCAACTGAGCAAGGCAGCACAGGAATCGATGCCGGGGAAGCCTACAGCATTGTCATTGACCGCTGCCAAGCAGGAAGGGGGTCTAGGACCGCTTGTTCTGCCTAGATGGAGCCGAATGCTGAAAGTGACAGCATTCAGCTCTATGCATTCAACAATGCTTCACTTCCAAATGCATGGAGGGCAGGAAGTTCATTCAGCTTTCGGTGTTGTTCAATCATATATTGCTGTTCTACATTGAATGGCCACTTTATTATATATAGATGTCCTTTCATGATTGAAGCTTCCCCGTATGGAAATTAGACATGTAACCCTGGAGTGCAGCAAATTTTTTGTGGTTGTTTCAGTGTGAATCCACATTAGATTGGAAAATCCAGCCATCCGAGCGACTTCCAACAAGGCCGGGTCAACGCTGCTAGGATTTCATACACTGCCAATCGCGTGGGGTTTTCTTGTGCAACAATAGAGGAGAGTATTGTTAGAATGGTATGATTGAGGTAAAAAAAAACATCTACAGAAAGGTCCTGTGAATGTAAACCACTCTAAAGAGGTAGAAGAGGATGTCAAGAATCATTCTGCCGAAGAGGTAATGCAGAGTCAGAGGAGGATGTCAAGAATGGTTCTGAGAAACAGGTGGTGCAAAATGAAGCACGTTCCAGCTAAATGCGATGTAGAACCTCTAACACGTATGTCTGAATGCACAACTCTGTTTTAGGTAGCACGGATGGGCTATTACGGCAGACGGACAGCTCTAGGCTAAGAAAGACAGAACTCTAATGGGCAAGAGGTGCAACAATTGGATCTCTGAGCAGTCATCATCGCCTGGTCAGAAGAATCCAGATTTCTGTTACTCCATGCTGATAAGGTTCGAATCAGGTACAAGCAGCATGAATTGATGAACCCTTCCTGTCAGCTGTCAACAGTTCATACTAGTGGAGGTGGAATAATGGCATTGAGAATGTGTTTTTCTTTTTTACACCTTTGGACAGTATCTAGTAGTGCCTAAATTCGGAAGGCCAAATGAGGTCCATGTGTAGATGCTGCAAAAAATGTTCGCAAATGATTCCAATACTGCTAGTTTAAAGTAAAGCTCTAACTTTTAGTTCATTGTGTTCTGATTCTGCTACATGCAATTTCACTTTGATGTTCTATATTGTTAGTCCGCTGTAAGCAGTTTCATATCGCAAGTGACTTGCATTCAGGACATTGTGGACTGTTGCGCTCGTAGACCTTCAGCCACAATACTGGCGCTGTTTGCGGGTTACACTTGTGAAATTAACAATTTTCATAATAGATGTGGAATAAAAGCAATTCTCCTTTAAAATTGTAGATGTTGAGATCCTATACTGAGACACCTCCGAAAGGCTCTCTAAAGGCAGTTACCGTATAATAAATTCATATATTAAACAATGTGTTCCCGTGTGATAAAACGCCTACAAGACCGTAAATCCTGGCACATTGTTCAATGGAGTCACTGGTGAGGGACATGTAAGCCGAGTTAAAATAGGTTTGACAGTAATTGCACATTACACTGTAAGTCGGTGACACAAAATATGCCTAGAAAGTGTCTTTGATTTGGCATGTAATGGAAATTCCTCAGACTATAACAAGTCTGTGAATGCGGCCTCTAGAACCGGTGATAACGGCTCGCTAACAACTATCTTCTCGCTGACTATACTAATTAGCTGGGGGAATTTTCCCTCCTGTAGAACCTATAAAGATATGCTAGTCCTTGCCAATTCCTGCAGACAGGCTTTGTGTCATTATAATATACCGTATGCACTGGGTTGGACTGGTAATGTGAAAAAAAATAACATTTTCAGCTATATTTTTCTTTATTAGATAGCATTTTACCTACATTCATGGTGCAGTGGATCCGGTAGATTACGCTCCAGTACTGGAGATCATTTACGATAATGATCTTCTAATTCCCTAACTGAATGGACTACTATAGGTAGTGCTCTAAACTCCTAATATAATTGGGAGACTTATCACTGCTTGCAAAAACTTCATATCCCCTTCTACTCTTCACATGGGGTTAAAGCCACTCTCTGGGTCTTGACTGCCAAAGATGGTCAAACAACTCCTCTGACCACCTAATGCATGCTGTGCATTAGTAGCTATTGGTACATGCTACTCACATGGGCGGGACTGGTCAATCAAAGCAGGTGTACAGTTTTAAGAATGTCACTGCATAGTGTGCATCAGGGGTTTGGAGAAGTGGTTCGGCCATCTTTACATGTCCAGACTCTGAGGGTCACTTTAAACCCGCAAAGTGGGATAAATTGGCTTCTGCCTCATTGGGGTTTTTTTTTTGCCTTCCTCTGGATCAACAAGGGGGGATGGAAACAGACTAAACTAGATTTACTATGTAAATGATGAAATTCTGTATACTTGCAGCCACTACCAAGGGTTATTGGCTCATCCCATAAATTCCCTATCCACAGGATAGGAGATGAATTTATTATTGCTGTGGATCTGACTGCTGGTGCCCCCACCAATCATGAAAATGGGTTTCCGAGTCCCCTGTGTTTAATGAAGCTGTATTCACACACACACCACTGCGCCATTTATAATATATACACAGATGGCATGCATGATCACATGACACCTCAGCGATGCCTGCCACACCCCTTTTGCGTATAATTGGGTTGATCAATAAAATATTTTTTTTTTGTACAAAAATAGCATAACATACAAAAACTGTTTAAGTGTGGTCTTGCCAGAAATGTGCCGACCTAAAACTTGTCCCACAAAAAACCAAGCCTTCCATGTCGATGGGGAAAATTAAAAAGCTACGGCTCCTGGAATGCGACAATGAAGAAAACAAAAACATTAGTTGGTGGTTAAGGCGCAAGCAGGCTTCTTCACTAAAGGGTTAAGTAATTGATATGGCCTGACAGTATACTATAGGTATGTGAAAGGCAAACTGTCAGCCCCCCTTTTCCACAACCGTTTCGGACAGGTCTTATTTACATTACGTAACGGAATTTACAAATGAAGGGAATGGCTGCAACGTGTTTATTTTTGGTGTTCACTTGGATCCCGGCGTGCCTGAATGTGCCTGCACTGGTTGAGGTGTCAGCACTACAGGAGCGTGACATGTCAGGCCACATAGGAAGTCTGTTTGTGGAAGTAGGTTTGCTGACTTCTTAACACATAGTAATCACTTGTAGAAGCCAAGCGTATTAAAGAACTAATTACAAGATCTGTAAAGCTGAAGTAACTGGCATGGGCAAATGTTGGCAGCCGAAGGCATATTCCTTCGCATCCTTCTTTCTAACACTTGCTGCCTGTGTGACAGTAAAAATCACAGTCTTTTTATACATGCGGTATAACTAAGGCTATTTTGTATCACCAGCGTGGCTATTATTAGGGATATTGGAATAGGCGGGGATGAGTTTATAGCTTACTATGCGAAGAATGTTGCTGTGATTCTGTAGCAATATGCAGTGAAATGCCGTTTATTTTAGAATCCCCAAATAATGTTCTACAATGTGTATCTGATCCGCTGCAGTAAATGTCCTGTTGGGGGGGCTTTATAATGGGGGAAACAGAACAAAAACTGAGAGCCAGGATGAGATCCCATCACCACACAAATAGAGAGGGAAAGATGGAATTACCTGTGGCAAAACATTTTTGTGGTCCTGGACACAACCTAGAGCAGATGAGAGTGATCATACTGAAGGTCAACTTCAAGTCGCAGCGTCACAGAAGAACTTGGGAGTATAAATTTATGGTCATTTTTGATACCCTCAAGAATAGAATGAACCTCGGAGCGGGGTTCTTGCATCAGTGGAGAATATGAAAGGTCTTAAGGAGGTCAAGAGGGGAGTCCGGGAGGAGTGGCGTGCGTGCGTGTGTATGTGTCATCGTCTCTCCCCAAGGAGAGCACCCAGAAGGGATGCTATTCCCAATCATTGTTTTACAGATTTGGTACAAACTCATACATTGATTTGAAGGAATGCTGCCATCCAGTAGGTGGTGCTGCAGAGGTATTGGTCCATTTTTCTTGTTTGCAGGTCTGAAGGAGAGATTTTAATATTCCTTGTCACTGGACTAATTATTTACTGTTATGGTCATCCCTCCCTGGTATCTATCTACATGCTATTAATCCCAACATGTCTGTGTCCTCTTACCCTCTGTTTCTGGCATTTTTCTAGTGCAAATTAAGTTTACCATGTTCCTGCCCTCCCATGTGATCATATGTATTTATTAAATACATCTGTAGGTCTGCTCTATTATGCCTGAGGAATGACCCTGCACAGCCATTAAAAGGTATCATATCTACAAGATTACTTGGATTCTCTCACTGAGAACACAATGCAGAATTTCACAAAATAAGTGGTTATTTGTGCTGCGTATTACGCGTGTAAAATTTGGGTGTGTAATACGCAGTGAAGAGAACCCAGTGATTTCAATGGGTTCTGTCACATGTGCATTTTTTTCACGCACATTTCGATCACGCACAAAGAAACATAGCATGTCCTATTTTTGTGCGCAATATGTAACTAGCACGTATTAAACTAATTAAACTTTACAGCCCATTGAAATCAAAAGGAACAGGCTCGCGTTTGTTTTGTTTTTTTGCGCGTGCAAACACGCAGAGTATGGGCTCGCAAGAAACACAGTAAAATATGAACACATTTGCAAAAACGCACTGCCCATAACGGAAATATACTTGCGCCTGTGTGAAGCCGGCCTAAGTACCAGAGAAAACTAATTAGTAAATTATTCTTATTTATACTTTGCTATAACTGTCTGATTTATCCAGAATATTTGATAATTCAGCAATTAAAGGGGTTTTCCAGGCAAATTACTATTTTCCTCAGAATAGGGTTATCAACTGTTGATCATCCGGGGTTCGCTGCTGGAAATTCTGGCGAATGGGCTAAGTGGGTGCCCGCTGTCAGCGCCACTGTACAGGAGTCAGTGTGGAAGCCGCAGCTTTGACTCCTGTGTTGTGGCCAGCACTTGTAACTACATGGGAGACAGTTTTGATAGATGAGACCCAGTTTACTGTTCTTAATTGCGGATAACGGTGTGAAGTATGTACACCAGTTGTCCGGTTTCTGATCATAAATTCTATATTGTCCTGAATGTGCTGTATTCTTGTAGAGTGTTAATCACCCATCAGCTCATATTTGATGACTTACCAGTGTAAGGGTGCGTGCACACACAGCAAATTTAATGGGTATTTTCCATCTTCATCAAACTCCGCACCATTTGCTGTAGATTTTTATGCAAACCCACATCATGCTTCACCCTTCCAATTGAAGTGTCAAGTCTGCTGCAGATCCGCATTGAAATCTCCACCATATAGAATTCTGCACGTGGATTTTGCCCACTGACGGATGCAGATTTTGACCAGTGGGTTTTTTTTTTCCTGGTGGAATTCCGCCGTGTGAACATACCCTTTTAGGGTGCATTCACTTCTGCTGCACTTTAGTGCGGATCCATGCCAAAATCCATACCAGCGTGCAGATTTTGACACAGGTCTGCAGCAGATTTCACCCTTTCAATTGGAGGGTTGACGTGGGACGAATGCTGCCGCTCCTATTTTACAATTCAAACCAAATGGTGCAGATTTTCTACAGCAGAAAATGCGTATCCAATCCGCTATATGTGAATGCTCCTATGGGTTCACACAGTGCGGATTCTCTGCAGCAGAAAATCTCCACCTAGTGCTGTCAATCTTAAAACCACAAAATATCAATTTCGCGCTGCTGATTTTCACTTCATCAAATTTGGGGTGAAACTGGTCAAAATCTGCACAGTTGGTGGAGATTTTCTGCTTTAGAGAATCTGCACCCTGTAAACATACCCCTAGCGTGCGATCTGCAGCAGAAAATCCACACCACAATCTATAGTGGGAAATATGCTGTGGATTTTGGTGGCGATTATGCCCTAATACTACCGACACACTTATCGTGTGTCCAAGTTGCACCCGAGAGGCTCAGTCCCAGCTCGCATCGGACACCACATGGACGCCTGCTCGTGTTCCGCTCAGTATATGGACGGCCCGCACAATGACCTGCATTTGCATGTCCTAATTCTCATCCATGACACAGACTAGAATAGGACGTGAGATTAGTTTTTGTTTTTTGTTTTTTTAATATGGACCATCAGTCCGCTTGTATATAGCCCCATAGGCTGTAAGGGTCCTGAATTAACACGGATGGCTCACAGACCCAAACAGGCTGATGTGCCGGAGGCCTAAGGCTATATCCACGCAGCATGGATTCTCTGCAGCAGAAAAGCTCCACCAAATACTGCAGCCTAGGACGCTGATTCACCCCTCAATTGAAGGAGTTGAAAATTTGCAGCATTGATTGATATGCTGTGGATTTAAAATCCTCAGCTCAAGCCAATTCATGCTGTGGAGTTTCTTCGACCCACGTGAACCTCAAGGTGGCTTTACATGTGTCAGGTAATGGCTGTCGTTCATCAGTGTAACATGTTAGCTCTCTTTACTACCGTTTACATCTGGCAGGTCATCGCTAGTTATGGGAATGGACAAGGATTGATACCAGTGTTCGTCCTGATACGGTTTGCATCTGATGGCAGCCTATCCCACTTACACGTGGTCATCTGCTGACAAATGAGTGTATGCCCAGTAGTCGTGAACGTGAATAAATGGACTGATGGTCATAGGAACATTCATTTGTCAAATAATCGCCCATGTAAAAGGGACATAAATTGACCCTTTTACATAAAGTAGCGTAAATTATACAGGCTTGTGGAAATAAGAGTATTTTATAAAACAGTGTAGCGCACTTCATGGATGTCCAGCCCATCCATCACAATTCACATCCCATCATTTCTAATGGAAACCCTTCCGTGCCCAGTCGCATCGGCTGTAATGCCAGCAGAAAAACCTTTTTAGCATTTTTCAGTCCAGCTCCGGACACCAGGCCGGGGCGCAAATTTGGCATCAAATGGGTCCAGTTCGGGCATAAAATAGCTGGCTGGGCACAAGTGGTATGTGAACCCAGTTGAAGTTAATAATCTAGCAGACTTGGAGTCACCAACCATACTGTTAAGGGACCAGTTAGGGCTCATATCAACGACCGTGTTTTAACCCGGTATTACGTTTGCGTTGCACAGACACGTGGTACATGGAGTCAATGAAAAGCAATGGATTTCATGTACATGTGCGTGCAGACAATGCGTGTATATACACACAGGAAACCGATCGCAGCGTGAGCCCTATACATTTGTATAGGCTGCGTATGAAGCGATGTCCATACGCAATACATTGTGTATGGGCAGCGTTATACTCAGAGCGGGGTAATTTAAATAAAACGTCGCACTGCGCATGTGTGATATGCGGCCTCTGCTGGCAGAGCGTATGTTTACAAAATGGGTGGGCAGAAATTCGAGCAGTCTGCTGTCTATTACACAGAACCCTAATAGCCAATGAGACTATTCACAATCCCGGCTGCTCTGATCTCCACGATGAGGTGGTGTGGGAAGGAAGAGGGAGCTGAATGAGCTCAGTGTGGTTTTCTTTCAAGGAACAATGTAAATCCCAGAGAAATGAGCAATCCACTAAACCTTCTCACCTGCCCATATCAAGAAAATTGTTCACTATGAAATATAGTATATATGTATATTTTTAATAGAGTAGGGTCATATGGGCAGCTTATATTTGTATGGTGGTCTACATCCAAGTCTTCCATGGAGGTATATGTTAGGGATATACTCCTTCTCTGATGGAAGGCTCAAACGCAATGAGAACGGTGCCCTACCTGTCCTGGTCATAACCCCGTCCTGGTTCTGCATAGGTACGGAAATCAGCAGAGCGCTGTAGGGAACAATAGGTGAGATGAAGACCTCTTTGGTCTCTGTTTCAGTTTCCATCCCGGTCTGTCTTTTAAACTGGATTAATCTTTTTCTATCTAGCTAGAAAGACGGACAGAGATGGAAGCCAAGTGAAACGGTGACCAGAGGTCTTGATCTCACATATTGATCCCTATGGATAGAAGATGGAACCAGGACTGGTTTGTAAAAATAAGGTGTTAAAAGAGCCTTAGAGTTCATTTGGTCAGGATTCACAACTTATTTGATCAAAGATCTCATCCACAATATTTTTGCAAAAACAGACTTGAATAATAATATATTGGAGGGCGTTGTAATAACCCGTGAAGCCAGACCCCATGGAGTCCGCCCCCTCCTCCCCTTCTTCTGCTATCGTTTAATGAACCAAGAAGAAATGTAGTTTATTATAAGGCCTGTCATTTACACTGCTTGTTTCCCATTGTTTTTGAAAGGGAACCTTTAAATTAATAGTATATGATGAATATGCGTTGGACTGGCTTAAATTGAGTATGAATATTTTTTTTTTTACTGAAAACCTTTTCATTGCCATGTAAAAATAATTGAACTGAAATGAGCCCAAAATCATGATGGGAAAAGCAAAGCAATTTGGAGCATTGGCCTAACACCGGAGTCCTCGAATGGGTGGAACCTAATGATTGTATGGCAGTATTCCTCATTGATGTCTGTTCAGCAGCCATGCCAATTGGCTAACTTGTCATGCATGTTCATGGACTTCTTACGAGACAGCAATTAGTGTTTTACCACGTCATTGCTCAGGGACCACTTATACTACAAGTTATCCAGATGTCTTCATGTTTTCTCAGAATACTAAATTGTATCTGTAGACCTTATGATATGACTAAACATGTTAGTCACTCATGAATAGACCGGTGATGTTGATGATGGATGATTTTTGAAAATACAACGAATGGAGATCAATTAATATGAGTGTTTTTGAGTTTTGACACAGATGTAAACAGATCAATAGGTAAGTCTGCTTACTGCCTATTTTCTTAAAGGAGTTCTCCAGAACTGTAATACTGATGACCTGTTTTCAGGGTCTGTCATTAATATCGGCTTGGTGGGAATCTGACTGCTAGCACCCCCTGATTAAGCTGTTTGAAAGAGTTGTGTTGTTCGAGAGAGCGCTGTGGCTTCACTGTAGACCAGGTACAGCGCTGTACATTTTCACTTGAATGGCACTGAGCCACACGTCCGATGAACGTGACGTCATAGGCTAGAGAGAAGGCTGGATCAAAGCATCCACAAACGGTACATCAGTAGAAGTGCTAGGAGTTGAACGTCCACCGTTATGATATTGGTGATCTATCATCAGGATAGGTCATCAATATTTTAGTCCCAGAAATCCCTTTAAAGCAAACTGATTTGTTTGAGAACGTTAAAGCGTTCTTCCAGTGGACAACTTAAAAATCTTGGTACTTGCAGCTCAAGTTTCTATTCTAGAATGACAAATTTGTATTCTATGCTATTTTTTAGCTTCCTTCATATGCAGCCTGCACACTTACATTTTTTTAGTATTGCACAAAGTAGGATGAGATTTGGATTACGGCAGCCCTTTACTTTCTCCTTACTAAGAGAGCGAAAGCTTCAAGAGCACCTGCACTTTTACTTCAGAGCGCTATTGCTCCATTGTCCGTTTTCAGCAGCTGAAGACGTCCCCATATATCCCTATATAGTGCTTATACAGCTGAAAACAGCAGACGGGGTAGCTTGAATATCTTGTCAAAAGAGGCAATTACATGCTGTCTGTCTGTAGAGGGAACTAATAAAGCACTGATCATAAAAGACCTGTGATTACAGCAGCAGCGGCACCATTGGAATGTTGGAGCTAGTGTAATATGAGCTTGTAACTCCACTGTCTTTGTACCATGGCAGGCATTGATAGCAAATATGAAAATAAGAGAGGTATGCTGCACCAATGGCTGACCTTTGGTCCATGAGGCTCTAAAAACATTGTGAAGTTTTTATTTTTGGCAACCAGTGTAATTTAATATGGTATGAGGTTAAGAAAATGGTCATCTCTGTGGACCCTGTGTCCCTAGAGTAGTGTTGTAAGTGCATGCTGGGAAATATAGTTTCATAGCAGCTGAAGATCCACAAGTTGGAGAACGCGGTCTTCAAGAATGAGGTTTATAATAGTTGGCATTTAGTTAGGATCAAGTGAGGAGGAACAGAGAATAATTTTGGAGTTTTGGCTTGGAGAGGATTACATGAAGAATACGTGTAGGCGAGCTGGGTGGATGATCTAATGGGGATAACACAATAACAATGGATAGCTTTATTTGAAATCCACGAAAGCAATTTATAGATATGGCAACAAAGGAAAGTTTCGTTAATAAGCAAATGGATAATTTTCTTTCATGTGGCTTCAGTCATCAATTCAGCCATCTGCAAGTCATGAAAGTAGAACATGTGTATGGCCCATTGAACTTGCATTATCTATTTATTTATCTCTAGGTATTCTGCTGGATCTGATATGTCACTCAGTTTCCGCACAGATTGCTTCATTTGGAAAAGAATGAAAGGAAATTTTAGCAAGCCAAAAAGACATTCTTTGGTCTAATTTCTAATCACTTGTTCCAGTCCTTCTGAGCCTGAGGAGACATGAGACAACGGGGCAGTGTGGTTCTTTTTAGTAACGGAGCATCACACTTTCATTCATTGCGTTGGACGAGTAAGGTAGATGCGTTAAGCTATGAACACTTATAATTGGACTAGTCTGAAGGCCGCTATTGCAGTTTGTTTTAACTTCATCTTTCATAGTTTCGGTATGGCTGTCTGGACATTCCTATAACCTCATTTGTATGTGTATGGTTACATTAAAACCTTATGCATGTCTACACGATCTTTATCCAGAACCTATAGTCTCCGCTTCATTTCCTTTTGGGTCTTGCCTATGTGAGTTCCCTTTTTGGAGGAACCACTTATTGGTCATACCCTTAACCTCTGAATATGGTAGGAGGACTGGTGGTTGAAACATGAGCTTTTAGTATGTCCTTACAACAAGTGTGAACTATTGGTTGCAGAGCTCACATGCTGATACATACTGTAGACCAACGGGAGTTCATTGTAGCACAAATGTTGCTTCCAGGACTAGTTTTGCTAAAGGGGGTTGTATGGTTACAACATTGCTGCTGTAGTTCCACTTGTCTTACCCGTATTGCAGGGATCTAGCGTTATTGCCTCACCATCCTCCTGATGATTGTTGAAGATGGCATCAGCAGACGTCACCTGTCCACTTCAGCATCACTGCCCATTCTCCTGACATCACATCCTGTGTGCCATAATGCCAGCAGTTTAGATCGGTGACACTACAACCTTTGGGTGCTAGAGTCAGGTGACTTCTTGTGTGGCACAGAGTTTTAAGAAATGCAGTCCTAAGCTCTTGCTCACGACCTGAAGGTTGCGGGTTCAAACCCTGCATGGATCGGGTAGCCGGCTCAAGGGTTGACTCAGCCTTCCATTCTTCCGAGGTCGGTAAAATGAGTACCCAGCTTGAAATTGCCTGAAAGTGCTGCAAAATAAGTTGGCGCTATACAAATACCAGGATTTATTTTTATTCTGCTGACACCATCTTCAACAACAGTCACTTAGAAGACTGCGGGGAGCTACAACACTGGATCTCCGTGGCAGAGGACAGGTAAGTATTGCCCTTTTTGTTATTTTAACACAGTTGAAGCTATAGCAGCAATGTTGTACAGTAGATGAACAACCCCTTTAGGCTGGAAAGCCTCTTTTAAAAGGAATGTATCACCTATATATTTTGTTGGTAGATTTTTACCAACTGCTTTAAAGGGGTTTTATGGGCATTTACCATCTCTAGGCTAGATCATTAATAGCTTACCAGTGTGGGTCCGCCATTCAGGATCCCCTTGGATCAACTGATCCTCCAGCTGGCTGTCAGTGCAGCCGAGTCAGACATCCGCATTACGGTTGGGGCTGCTCGGGATCTCCACCAATTAACGGTGGTTGACCTACCCTAAGGATAGATCTTCAGCAGTAAATGCCCAGAAAACCTCATGTGAACTATGTAACTGGAATATGCAATATGTTGGTTCGTTAATATGAGGGCTGTAAAGCAGTGGAAAGGTAACTGTTGTGCTTGTAACAGAGCTGCAGAGCCAGTTGGGTAATGTAGAATAACCGTCCAGACAGTATTATTCTGGAGCTCGGTGATCTTTCTCCTCCACCCTAGACCTTCACAACAGGGTATTGCACACATTCACTTATGGTAAAGTTGCAAGGACTGAAAAAGGTCTTGTGTGTCCAGCTGAGAAAAATTACATGATATGCCTGTTGGGGAAAACTCACAAAGGGCATGTTTTCACTTATGCAAAACAAAAAGCAACCATATGTTCACAAAAAAAGATTTTGGACAGTCCTGAAGTCGAGATTGTCTTCAGTTCCCGGACAAAGAGTTGTAAGGTTATCTGTTTGACCATGTGCATTGCTTGTCCCCTGGCAGGTGGATATACCATTTGTCACATATTCTCTCCGGGTTTCTCTTATGTCACCAGTAAATATAATCTATCATTGTCGCTCCCTTTAACTTCAAGTGACCAGATGCTGCGGTGTAGGAAAGGTTTGCATTACCTTTTACATGTCCAGGTGGTGTCAAGGGGAAAAGACTGCCCACAGAGAAACTTCATGACCAAACAGAAATGACCGGTCCTCCATTTCCTTCACATTATAGATTATAGAATGGTTTATTAACTCCTTTCGTAAAACGTGTTTACACCCAAATAGTACATTTCGCCATATATTATTAAGGCCCGATGTCCACAGGCGGATTTGATTTGCGTAAAATCCGCAGTGCATGCCACCCATAGGTAAGCATGGGCTTCCGCATCTCAATTAAAACATCTGGATTTGTATTCCGGATTACGCATGTGGAAAACAAATCAGAGCATGTTTTAGGGCATATTCCATGCAGACCGCTTCCATTGAAGTCAGTGGAAGCTGTCTGATCTGCGGCCCGTCCACAATTGTCATTGTGGGCGGTCCACAGATTCTGCGGGAAAGCAGGAGTTTAAAAAGACAAACCAAAACTGCACTGCGCAGGCGCGCTGGTCGGCGCTTCCACACACATCCACAGTACAGAAAATAGAAGACCAGGACACCAAAGCTCGGTCTGATTCCACTGTGGGCTCCCACATGCGGAATCTGACCCGCCCGTGGACATGGGGCCTAAATATCAGAGCTGTAGCTAAACTTGATTGTTAGCTTTCTTTTCCTGCTAAATATATTGATATCCAACAATTTAGTTAAAGCAGCCAAATACAGTGCTGGAGATCCAACTAATGTGTCCTGACGCACAGCTTGTCGTTTCTTAGCGTGCATGTTCTATGACAGTAGATGACTCTTGGGAGCCATTGCTAAGAGAAACAGAAAGGTGGGACTCCAGTGGGCAACATGGTGCAAAAATGTGATCACTGGACAGTGGAAAAACATCACCTGGTCAGATGAATCCAGACTTCTGCACCATGCTGATGGGAGGATCTGAATTGAATCGAACAAGCCTTCCTGTCAGAGCTCAACTTTTCAGGATGGATTTTGTGGAGTAATGGTGTGGAGAATGTTTTCTTGGCACACCCTGGAACCTTGTGGATAGGTGCTATGACAAATTCCTGTGGTACTGAAGTGGTCCAAAGCACTACTAAATGGATATGTTTAATAAAGTGATCATTCAGTGTATATATACTTGTCACACAGTGGGTGTGGACCCACTCCGCCACTGACTGTTTTGACTTTGGCCTACTGCTGAGGCAGTATGTAGGGGTCCCCTGGTTTTTACCCTTTAAGCCCAAGAAGTGGGATCTGGTCTTAGCTGCAGGGGCCTCCAACCCATTACTCCAGGAGTAGTTTCTGTGTAGTGGCAGTCAACACAATCAGCTCAGAGGCATTGTAGTACGGTACCAGAGGGACAGGCAGAGACCTAGTTGATACACGGGCGGAGGTCTGGCTATGCAGAGTTCTTGCGTAAAGAGGAGAGGCGCAAAACATGGTCAAATAGCAAACCAAGGTCAGGACAGGAGAAGACAGGAAAACTGGGTGAACAGGCACAAGTCAGAACCAGGAATTGGGCGGAAATCCGATAGTTTAGTCCATAAAAACAGTCTTGATGGCATATGGCTAGCGGGTCTCTGTGCACTCTTGAAGATAAATCTGCCTGAATTACATTTAATGAAAATGAATAGGACTGGTGAGCTGGCTGCTTTTTATTTCAGAAATTAGTTACACCTTTTCATGAACAAACAAAACCTGTTGCTGAAGCATTCTCCAGTGGTATCGTGCGTGTTAAGTAACCAGATGACAATCCGGTTTGTCCTGGAGCAGGAAAGCTCCATGTGAGTGCTGGCCCTTTAAAAGATGGCCTGGCCGCATGTGCACCGCACGGGCATCAGTAACCGTAACAGGAATAGTGTGGCATCTGCTGCATAATTGCTAGAGGGGGCATTCCTGTAGGGAGTCTGTTATAGGCTGAATCACACCTCTTGTATTCCCATTGGTTCAGGCTGCAACTCTGCTTCCTTTGATTGGCTGCTGTGCATCTCTTGATCGCCAGGCTGTTAATACATTTAGAGCTGACTTCCGCCACAATAAGGACACCATAAAGTACAGACTGATAAACCAGCAGTAAAAGCAAGATGATTACAAATGCTTGTCACAGAACTACTCATGGGGAGCCTGGAGGGTTGCTTTAAACCTCTTAAAGGCTATGTACACATTTGCAAGTATTTTTTTTTTTTTTAATTCTTTTTTGGATTGATTTTCATTCTAAATTTATGATTGTTCAATTTCTATGCCTGTATTTGTTTTCTAAGGCACTGTAGAATATAGGACTGAAATGTTAGCAAATTATGTTAGAGTAGATTGACCGCTCCTCCCTTAGCCTGTTTTACTGTTGTGAGGGTGCATTCACTGACTTTCCAATGACCTATTACAGAGGGGTGTATGACATTGCTGGAGATGGTGGAGGAGAGCAAAAGCAGAGAAAGCTACTATTACAGAGGGCCGTATGACATTGCTGGGGATGGTGGAGGAGATCAGGAGGATAGAGGGCTTAAAAAACTACTATTACAGAGGGCTGTAATTCACTGCAGGGGAATATTTTACTCTTAGCAGTGAGGAGGAACGGGACCAACAACTAATCAAAAATATAAGATAGCCCTGTAGCATTGAGTGGGCATGGTTATGCTATGCAGCCTCTGAAAGAGGAGAAGGGAGGAGCTGAACTTGTGTGTGTTCATGAGATAGGCCAGCTGATCTATGCTGCAACTTGAATTTAGGAGAGCCTGCATACCAAGTATGAGGCTTTATAAATGCATGAGAAGCTAAACACAAAGCAAAAAACAAATAAGTGCATACCTTTTTTCCTGCAGGGACTTGATAAGATGTCCGTATTAATTTTTCATGCACAAAGGTTTCCATAGCCTTTAAGTCTTTTGCCTCCCCAAGCAGCAGTGGCCACAGTATCATACTGGAAACTAATGCCTTGGAATTGTCCTGTAATGGGATGTTAATGTAGACCTGGAACAGCTTTGGTGGTCTGTAAAAGAGTCCATTTGGAAATGTTTATTATCTTCTTAAACCGTCTTTGGAGGTTGATGAATCAAACTCTTATCTGAATTTGCTGTTCCATATTTAAAGTATTGAGATCAGAAGCAAGTCGTGTGCAAGCTAAGGACATGCACGTGTTTCCTAATGTACAGAGCTGTATTGGGGGAGGGTGCCCTCCACTTACCTGATCCTCTACTTTTTTTTTTTACTTAAATTTTTTATTTTTTTTTTGCTAACTAGACTATACTCCTGACCTGGAGTAAGAGGGTTGTCGCACACATACATAAAAGCCACACTCAATGTAAATTAAGTGTTGCCAGTCTTTTGTTCAGCACTAATGGCATAAATTACACTGCTGTCAGCTTGTTAATTGTTCTGTTGCTTCCGGCAAAGATATCATTGCTCTCACAGCTATAGATTACATGGCAGTGTTTGCTGGGTTTTATGTCAAGTTGGTTGAATGTGTAGGAGCGCTCCCTACAGTGTAAAGTGTCGCCATGCTATAAGCTGCATTTGTGACAGTGACTTGGATACCATGTTATGTTGTCTTTTGAGGTATTTACTTCTAAAATCAGGAAGGGCACAATGCTTGGTGTGCTACAGCCCTAAAGGTGTTGGTTTTGGAAAAATTTATATATATTTTCTGTTTTCACATATACCTCTCTGGAGCATGATGTTAGCTTTAAAGAGGTTTTTCACTTATCTACTGATGATCTATCCTCAAGATGGGTCATCAGTAGTTGATCAGTCGGATCCCAGTGATCAGATATCAGTATTTATGGAGCCTGGGTATTAGTGTATCTTGACGCCACCGGAAGCTAGGGGTTTGACAGGAGAAACACCCCTCTCACACCCCCAGCTCCCGATAGAGTCAAGGCACCCAAGTCCTAGTAGGACGCTATGCATTCTTGACTGGCTGCCCTGCTGCCTTAGGCTGACGGTGACTTCGCTTCTTTGCCTTACATTAACAGGTGTAAATGCTGGCATGTTACCGCTGTAACATGGCAGCATTCACATCTAATAATGTACGGCTAAGAAGCAAAGTAACAGTCAGCCTAAGGCAGCAGGGCAGCCATTAAAGAATGCACAGCGTCCTGCAAAAACTGAGCGAAGCATCTGTCCCCGGCCACCCGCCGCCTCCCTGCTGCATATCGACATCAGATGCTGGCTCTATGATCGCTGACTGCCACTCCCCCGCTGACTGCGATGTTGCCGCTCAGCGCGCATTTTGTGCACCTCAGTCAGAAAAGGCTAGCGGCCGCCGCATGAGTGTTCCCTGACGGCCGCTCACAATCTTGCTGGGCTTGACTTATGCCCGCTCACCTCCCGGAGTAAGTGACAGCTCTGGCGGGGGAGGTGGCGGCACATCACGGCCCGACTCTTTGCTGCTGCAAAGCAGGGGGAACAGTGGCGCTGGAGCAGCCAGCACAGGATGAGGGGAAGTCAGAGCGGACGGCGGAATACTACTGCAAAAGCGCCTAAGTGACGCGGAGAAGGGGGACGAACATCGGCGCCGGCACAGTGCGAATGGTAAGCAGGGGGGACACTGTAGTGGCAGTAGCCAGCACAGCAACAGGCCTACTGACAGCGGAGTGGAGGACACTGCTAGTTGACGGCCACAGGACAAGAGACTACTGAGGACATAGGAATCACAGATAGTTTCACCATCAGCCAGAACAGCATCTAAATAGTGGCCTTCCAGGACCTGCAGGCGACCGTTCTCTTCAGCCAATCACATACGGGGGCGTCACCCTCCTGTCAGTCTTGTCTCCACCAGCAGTTGCTGGTGGCGTCAAGATATACTAACACCTGGAGCCTATCTGCAAGCACAATAACGTAGTTTGCGGTGCTAGTAGGATGAGACAGGTTCTCTTTAAATGCATACATTTTAGGCTGACAATCATTTTTGCAGTAGGTTTTGCTGGTACTGTTGTAGCTTGTCTCCACCGAAGTGTGGGGGAAGACAAGGGTTTGTCCTGCTGCAGTATGCCACACCCACAGCGTGCGATTGGCTCCTTACTCCGAGGTAACTTATCTCCCCTCCCTGCTTCTGTCAGTATTCCTGGCTGGCGCTTGCACTTTTCGGCTCACCGTCTCCTGTACTGATTGTCCCCGGTGGCCTTCCAGCAGCGCTGCTATGTGTGTGCTACACCACAAGATCATATGTCAGCTCTGATTGTGAGGTCGGCGCTAGGGAACCAGGCAGCAATGGAGCAGAGCGGCCGAGAAGTCCAAGCAGCAGCCATGGAGTTAAATCTGCTGCAAATCCACAGCATTTCTGCAGTGAAATCCAAAAATGCACCAACTCTGCCAGTGCAGCCGGGCAATAAGCTCTACGCCGTGAAAGCTAGCAGGACTCGTGTAATATCACCGTTACTACCCCCTTCCGAATAATACATACGTGAAAGTTTTATTTTATGGAATACCGTCCGATGAGGACTTCTCTCTGAAAGCTCGTACATAGTTTAGAGTTAAAAGTAAAATCTGCTTGTGTCGAGGCTTTTTTCTTTTATGTTTTCAACAGATTTGCTTGACTTTTGCCACACACTATTTTGCAGCTTTTTACCAGTCACTTGGGGGCAGCGTGCAAAATATGGCATAATATTGTATAAGTTTTACAATGCCTTTTAGTATTTCTAATGTTCCTTGCCCTGCGCCGAACGGAGCGTTAAATACGCCTGATTGTGATTGTCAGATGGAAAATCTGACTGGGTTTGTCTTTTTTTACATTGACCATTTGGAATATTTCAGTTTCAGATCTATAAACCTCTTTAAAAGAAAGCCCAATCTCTGTCCTTGTAGACGTGTAAATGCCACATGAGGCTTTTGGTTTGGCTATAACATAGCTCGCATTCATCGCTAAGTGATTGTTACCAGCCAAATTAGAACATTAATTCTGCTCTATTAGCCCAACAAAAAAGACAAATTCACTGTTCTCAGAACTGAAAGGGTTCAGCAAGGAACATGTTGGTTCTGCGGGTAATGAACGTTGCACTTGTGCCATACTTCGCTGTGGGCTACCCCTCCCCGAATGCTAATATGTGCCTACTTGTAAACAGTCAATAAGCAGAGGTTGCCTATATTGCACACGCTCGGGCGATTCCTAGAGCGCCGCCGTCTTGCTGGAGACTTTGGGGTTAGGTTGCTGCGTATATAAACAGTTCTGCCTCGGGATATTAATTGTTTCAGTATAACCACAAGCAATAATCAATATGAAGCCAGGACACTTTCTTGTACATCTGGGCCTTGTTTAAACTCTTAATCTCTAGAATTGGTTTTAATTATTTGTTTTTTTATGATTTGTTTTTGTGCATATTTAAGATTTTGCAGCGCAGTCTTCGTGTTCATTTATTGGTGTTTAAATAGGATCTGTCATCCGTTTTTTTTTTTTGTTTTTTTTTGACATGTCTGTTTTTAGCAAATACTTGTAATTTCTCCATGAAACAACAATTCTGCTGCATGTTTTTATTACGATAACAAGTATTCAGGCCGATTTAACATCTGAATTGGAACTTTCAGTTGGAGGGTCCGCCACAGATCAGGTTCGAAACACCGGAAGAAAAAGCTCTGCATGCAGCGCTTTTACTGCTGGCAAAAAAGCTGGACAGCTGAGCGGAAACCAAACAGACCCCATTATAATCAATGGGGTCAGTTTGGCATTGTTCCGTCAAGAGACTGAGACGTTGAGCAATGGGGATTCCACTTTCCTGTTCACCGGACGTCGTAGGAAATTGGAACCCTGAGTGCACCCTTACTAAAACAGACAAATCAGGTCCTCTAACGTTTGTGTAGTGTATTGCTGTAGGGGGTCATGCACATTGCAGGGAAAATGCAATCAAAAATTTTTTGTCTCCTCAAGGCTTATGTCCACGTCTGTGTTTTCACCGTGTGTTGCTCAGCTGCGTGTTATACTGTGAATGGAGTCAGTGAAAGCCAATGGACTTTCATTGTTCCATGTACACCGGCGTGTGGACACTGCATATCGATACACAAGAGAAATGGATTGCAGCATGCTCTATTCCTCTGCGTACCACACAGCGTGGGTATTAGTGTATCTTGTCGCTACCAGGAAATCCTGGTGGAGACAAGACTGACAGCTGTGTCCCGCCCCCTGAAGCTGATAGGCTGTATAGCTGTCTCCCCAGCAGGTCCTGGCAGGCCACTAAAATTGTGTTCTCACCTTCTGGCTCCCGTCCCGGCAGTGATAGAAGATCGTGGCTGCTGCCTGCAGGGGCGGCTCCCGGCCCGTGTGTAACACTTTCCTGACTTGCCACTGCAGCTCTGTATTCCGTAGCGGCTGTAATTTTCCACCTGCGGTCCTGATGCTGCTGCTTCTGGGTCGGCACTTTGGCAGAGGTGTTCGTTAGCCCCCTGACAAGGCAGTATCCTTCTGCTGTCATGGCTCCCCATTGCAGCTGTATACTCCCCAGCGCCCGTGCACTCCTTCTACCTCCCCCGCTGTTGCCGGTCACAAAGCATCACTGACAGGCGGCGGCTGGCACGTCTCACCCCTCCTAGCGTCCATGCGGCTGCTCATCCAGTGTGGAAGAAGACAGCATAGACAGTTGCTGAACCCCACATGTGAGCGGTGCTCAGCGGCAATGGTGTGTATTGGGGGAGGACAGTTTTTGCAGCGATGGCGGCCTGTATCGGTATGATTTGGGCCACACACGGTGCTGAGACACATAGCATACTGCAGGACAGTATACGGAGCGGCGGAGGGGTATATGGCTATTAGTGTATGTTATCTTCCACCTTCCAGGACCTAGTGGACTTGACTCAATGGGGAGCTAGGGGTGTGACAGGAGCGTTCCTGCATGGCAGACCTATCAAACCCCTAGCTTCTAGTGGCGTCAAGATACACTAATACCCACAGCGTGAGCCCTGTACGTTTTGTATGGGCTGCGTATGATACGCTGTCCATACGCAATACATGGTGTATGGGCAGCACTCCCATACACATCTGAACAAGGCGGGGAATTAAAAAAAATCACACACTGCATGTCCGTGAGCGTGTGATTTGCAGGCATAGGCAGTGCCATACACTGTCTTTGACGGCAGCGTGTATGGCTGGAAATGTGGAAGACACTGTAGGGAGATCCGTAGCGTTTTACGCGTACGGCTGTGGAACACCTCGCTTATTTTGTCAGCAAGCACATGTGTTTCTGCAAGCCTATTCAGATTATTATGTGATTGTTCTCCGTAAGAGAAACCAAGTAATCTTGTAGATATGATACCTTTTAATGGCTAACAAAAAGACATGATGTTATAGCGAGCTTTCCAATCTACTCAGGGTTCTTCCTCAGGCGTAATGAAATGGTTCAGAAGATGTTTCGTTCCATTTGTGTCTATTTCATTAAGGGCTCTTTCACACACGGGCGTATATCTGCCGCATTTTCTCTACGCTACCCATCTGATGGATTGGTTTCCAAAGCATCAATTCAGATGGGCGTATTCCCGATGTGTAAAATGTCCGTCCGGCAAAAAGAGCACATACGGACGTTTTTACTCCAGCCGGAAAATATAGTTCTGGAGCTATCTTTTCCGTCCGGAATACGTCCACTGCCATAGACTCCTTTGGGAGCCTATGACAGTTGCCGAAGAAGGGAAGTGAGACGGAGTTTAGCGGCGTGACTGCTAAACTCCCTCCCCCTCTACACCCCTTGCTGGCTGGCTGTAATGGGAGGAGATGGGACAGGGCGGAAGCTAGTGTGCTAAAGCCTTTCCCCCCTTCCCTTTTCCAGCAGCTCCCATAGGCTGGAGACGAGGAGGGACTAGCTCTCCTAAGCTCCCACCCCCTCCTCTTGTCGGAAGTCGGCAACGGGCGAAGAGGGTGTTGGAGCTAAACTCCCACCCCCGAGGCCGACTATTCCGAGGCTGCGGAGTATATGCGCTGCGGCCTCGGGAGTCTGAACGGGCATTTAAACAGGAGTTGCATGTGTGACTTGGCTGCTCTCATTCACACGATTTTCGGTCATGCTGTGGCCGTGAAGCCGCCGGCCGAAAATAGTCCTGCCCGTGTGAATGAAGCCTACGCCTGAGGAAGAACCCGGAGTAGGTTTGAAAGCTCGCTATAACACCATGCATTTTTGTTAGCCATTAAAAGGTATCCTATCTACAAGATTACGGTTTCTCTGAGAACAATCACATTTTTCTCTACTGGCTAACACGGTACTAAACTGTTTTTCATTTTTATTCAGATCATTGAGACAGTTGCAGAAATTTCTGCAACAAATTAGTATGCGAGTATACCCTAATGATGATTGGGATGCTTGGAAGGGTTTTACTGCACTGAGGTTACCTGTTGAATCTTGTTAAGTTCACTTCTAATCATTGAATAGAGATGAATGGGGATAGCCGTTTACCATTAGCAAAAAGGCTGGCAGTAACGGAATAGAGTGATTTTCTGGCAAGGCTCATGTTCTTGGCTCATTGTGTGCCTTCAGACAATAGGTTTTAATATTGGAGAGTTTTAGTCCAGCTTGCCATGTACCATAAACTTTTTACAGCCGCTTACAAAAGTTTATTAAGCATGAAACATCATAAGCAGAATGCAGAATCCCAGTGTGCATCGCAAATGAAAGAATGCGAAGAAGCTTTAATTTATCGCCTTGGGTTAAAAACCAAAAATCTGTTGAAACATAAGTGATAACAAAAGCTTTGATGTTAATAAACCTAAATGGAAGTAAAGAAAAAAAAAATCAAAGTGTGTAAACGGTTAGGTTATAAAAAGGAAGATGACAGAGTTTTATACCCTGTAATTAGGTGTAATTTGTGCTTTTGGGGTAGCTATTTGTCTTGTATGAACCGCACTGATGTTTGCTTGTGTAATGAAGATATCTCCGAGGTGCAGCCCGTTCAGAGCCATCAAGAAAATGCTGCTTCCAAAACCAACTTTTTTTAAATTGGCTATTATCACATATTTCTCAGATTAAGTTGTAATGTAATTGCTTAATTAAAAATTGGGGAAATGATGGTAATCCTTTTACTTGGGCCGCCAACCTAGTCTTAAGAAAAAAAATTGGCAACTCTAGTATTACCGTAATTCAAGGTACCTACAGTAAATAAGGTCAGAAGAACCCGGGAAATGCGGAGAAGAACTTTATTTGGTAACCTGTTTATTTGCTGTGCTGGCACCTTCATCATTCCGTTAACCAATTAGTGGCCGGATAAAAGTGCTGGTATGGGACAGTGTTACCAAGTACAGTTCTTTTCTGCATTTACTGGGTTCACCTGTTTAGCGGGCCAACTAAACCCAGAAGCATTTACACTGTTGTGTCTATACTGTACCAGTGTGTATCTTCAAATTAATATAAAGGCACTGGGAGGTTATGGCATGACTGCCTCTAGGATCTGACAGATGCAAGATACAGTGGCACACAAAGGAAGGACCTACAGATGAAAGCACCTATGGCCATTGTTTGTGATACTTATGAAAGGGACGTAGAAGTATAGAAAGAGTAAGATCTTACAAGAATAGGAACTGTTTCGATTTGCTAAATTCACACATGAAGCTTACATTCTTTTAAAGGGAACCTGTCCCCAGATTCATGATGCGTGAAGCCTGGGCAGGTATGTACACACTACACCTGTGTGTGTCTTATGGTGGAACACTAGAGTGTTTCAAATTAAACATACTTTGAACATTCATTGGAAATAGAGCTTTGAGTCACGGGGGTGGCCACGCATCGGCCTCTCCACAGCCGGATTGCCTACAATGACAGCTCTCTCCCCGTCATTAGCCTCTGTCAGGGGCATATAGAAACTGCTTGCGCAATCCATCAAATAAGCATACGCATTCAGCTGAGCATTCAGGTTTATGTGGAAGCTGGAGGTAATGTTCCAACACATTAAACACAGCCGCATCTTCATGCCAGTGCTTACCTCTGTTTACCGCATTAATACCGTACATGTAAGGCAAATGGTAATATAATGAGGTGAGAATTAAACCTTCATCTAGTTCTACGCTGATGGTTGACTTTACAATGGAGTTCAGCTTTTCTTTTACCTGTTCCGTCATAAGCAGGATAACGGAATACCAGATCCGTCCTGTTGTAGAAGCAAACGGCACCCGACAGACTCTGTTGGCTATAATGGGGGTCTGTCAGGCTTCGGGCAGGCAAAACGACTATTTCGTCAGAGATTGTTTCAGGTCTTCATCGGAGGCTCCGAACGAAGCTTCCAACTCGGATGTGACTAGAGCCTTATTCTGTAATGTTGATTCATTGGCGCTAACCTCGTAATATCCTCACCACTCTCCCGTACCCTTCTGCCCACCACCGACATTACCCCAGTCTCTGAAGAAAGCATTGGGACAACGGTACGAATAATGTCCTGTTGTTTTATTATGCTCGTCTAACTTTTTGAATTTGATTAGAGATGAGCAATAATTTGGACCCCATCTACGTAACGTAGAGTGTTCTTCATTATTATTCATCATACCCACTTACAAATCTTCAGCGCAATCAAAATAACGCTTGTCTGACAGTTTGCCAGTTAAAACAGGGTGATGTATTTTGCGTTACAATTATAAATAGCGTATAGATGGCTATCTAGATGTTTGTAGACTATATTTCTACATTTCTGTTTATATACGGATCATGTGTTCAACAATCGGGGACAGACGTGCCAAAAGCTGACCAGAATGTCATCTGCATGATAAATTGCATTCGTACACTATGTCTTTCTACCAGTCTAGCTGGCATCGGCATGGCAGGTAACACTCGGAGGGGTTCCATGTAGATTAGTTTTTCTGAATTAATGATTGACCTAATTACACAGACTAATTACTTGACAAGTCCTCAGGGAGGGGGCTAATGGAATTTCCACTCTTTGTAAGAAGAAGGATTCCGAGCTGTTAAATTTGCCTTATCTATCCTCATTATACGAAACGACTTGTGAAGAGGGGGCACGATATTATTTCATAGTCCTAGTACAAAACATATCAATCTACCGATGAGACGCAGCCAACATTTAAAATCTGTTTTAGAAGAAATTTTAAATTCCCACAACAATTGAAGCCACAGAGTATCAAAAATCTTGTGAAATTTCTGCCACTTGGGTGGCTAATTATTAGCATTCTTTCTCATTTAGTCAAAAGGAAACCAGATCTCGCCGGTGAGGTATTGTCTGACCTGCATTTGTAAGACAGCTCCGAGGCTATGTGCATTGGAAACGTTAAATGTTTTTGATTAATGTGGGGCCTTTCGGTACCAGCTCTTATTTTGTATGTTAGGGATTTTTTTTTCCATACATATAATGCAGATGTGTAATAGGCAGTACATTATTATTAGAGCTTGCCAAAGTTATATTTTCTGCTTGAACAAACTTTACTATAGCCAGAAGTCAAATTTCTCATTGTTTAAGAATTCCTGCTATGACTTTATAAAGAGTCAAATGCATTTGGTCATGTATAGCGGTACAGACACTTGGCAGATACTGTATGTCGCCCCTATATGAATGATCAAAACAGATGTTCGAGAAAAGCGGAGTTGAAGCTTGTGGTGTCCCACGTCTCGTGGTCTTCTGATCTGATGTGCCATGCATTGTCGTCTTCAGTAATACTGATGCTAAATGATATTGGTTATGATGGTTGGACATGTTGAAGTATGTTCACATTTAGTGGCCATCTGTATGTAATATACAGTCATGAAAAAAAACTAAAGAAAGCCTCTTTGATGTCAATGGTTTTACTTATTGGGGCATAATAAAAAAAAAAATCATCTGGACTTTTGGTGGTCATAAAATTGGGCAAATAGTGTTTACTATTTACCCAATTTTTTTTTCTTTACACGTGACAAATTACTGATTTCGGCAGATACAGCACTTGTCTTCCAATTCTTCGCGCGATCAGTGCAGCCTTTTTCCCGGTACTTGGCGGCCACCACAGTGCAAAGAATTGGGAGGTGAGGGGAGTGCTGTATGTGCCTAAATCAGCTATGGAAATGCAGCTAATTTCGAGTTCACATTGGTTCGTGTTTCGACTCTGTTTTGGATGCTGAAATGCTGCGAAATTTTCCGCTGTAGAAATTCCACAGCATTTCTGCTTCGTGTAAATGTACCCATAGAAGTTAGTATGGGAGGAGCTTGTTGACATTTTCTGGGTGATGACTTCGGCCAATCATGTTTACTGTTGCTCAGTATTATGACTGGCCAGTCAGCTGTTAGCATCTAGAAGCTGCCAAAATGGGCCGGACAGGGTCAGCAATTCTGATTTAGAAATACAGATGGAGTTCAGGAGGATTGCATTGTGCCACGTAGCCCTCACATAGTGCACAATATAATTTATACATTATTCTTAAGTGGGCTGTCCTCTAAAAAAAATTCTAAATAAGTCCAGCCAATGGTGAGCATTTTAGTATTTACACTTCTAAAAAATGTTTGTCCCCAGATGTTCCAGGATTGTTAGGATAGCGCCACCTGCTGTCTCTGTTTTGTCCATTCCACGTCACATAGGCCGTCTGCATACGGGCAGATTGGCACTGTGGAATCCGGAGCAGGTGTCCGCAGCAAATGCCGCCCATAGCATGCTATGGCAAAACATGATTTCCTCCAGACGAGCGGAAATTAATTGTGATTTTTCTGCTCCCGGAGGAGAAATTGCAGTATACTGTGATTCTCTGCTGCTTCCGTGCGGACGTCTTCTATTGAAGTAAATTAAAGTAGTCTGCCCCGCAACCCTTCTGCAATCATTATTGCGGAAAGGTCACGGGATCTGTGTCATTGCCTAGCGACGGCAAGACATAACCTGTACTGCACATGTGCGCCAGCACATCCATATCACAGATTAGAAGACGGTGGACTGGTACGCTGGGGGGTCACTGGCCGGGCACAGGGTTGGATTCTGTTGCGGAATTCGATCCGCATGCAGAATCCCATCTGGTCGTATGCAGGCAGCCTAACTGTTCCAAGGTGGTTGCACATGATCAAATGCTGTACATGGTCACATGTGTTTGGTTTGACTTGCTCCTGCTCCACTGAGTATGTAGAGTGATCCCTGGTGTGGTGAGCAGCGGCTTCTGGAGTTGTATCTTCTCAGATGCCAGAAGAGATATTGAGCAAGTGATGAGTGAGACTGCGTTACTGCAGAGAAGCAAGACTGAGCATGTGTGACCGCCTTGGAACAATTACCAAGGTGGGCTGGACATAGGCTAGAAAACAGCGGATGGCGCTGTTCTAACATGTTTATAATTTTGTACTGGTTTTAGCTGGAAACCATATTCTTTGTGAGACGACCCTTTTGTAGGGGTTTTGTAAAAAGATAGTAAAGACACATTGTAATAAGTAATGGCATGATTGATGCTGTGTTTGAATGAGCATTGTCCAAACGTCATCAGTGACCTTGTACTATTCAGTCCCTGCTACCTCATAGAATCTGCTCTCGCCTCCTTTCTTTTTACCTATTGTAAAGGACTGTTGCCAATTTTTGTGAGCAGATTGCAAACTATCCAAACTGTTGTTGAAATGATATGTATGGACAGAATAGCCACTCTTTGGTTCAGGTAACAGTCCCAAGGGTGACCCTCCATTAGCCATGCGTTTAGCCTCAGGATAGATTACAGAAAACTATCTATTATAAATGCTGAAATGAATTCCAGTAAAAGCTCATCCATATACACTCTTTGTAAGAAAATAAATTTTTTTTTTTAATTTCATTAAAAAAAAAATCGAGCCCTTACAATGAGGAGTTGTTTTGCTACAAAACTTGGCATGCAGTTACATCTCAGTGAGATATGCAAATGATTAGAGTTGTGGCAGGATTAGATGAACGGCCTTGCCACCTGAGAGCCTAAGTCTGGAGTCACATGGGACGGAAATCCTGCGAAAATCTTGCAGAATGACCACACCAAAAAAACGCTGGGTAAGCGCAGCCTTTAGCCGGGGGTTTTGGAGCAGTTTCGCCGTCGGCATTCCGCTGCGGCTTTCTCTCCCCGTAGAGAGGAGAGAGGCCGCTACAGAAATAACAAAAGAATTGATATGCTGCGGAATTGAATTCCGCGCCGCATGACGGTTTTCATGCAGCTTGGCCGCAGTGTGTGGACGAGATTTCGCCCCCTCATTTCCAAAAGTAAAATCTGCACTGAAAATCCGCAGCATAGACTGACATGCTACAGATTGATAATGATGGTGTAATAGTCCTGTTCATTTGAGAAAACCTTTTTAGCCGTCAGGAAACCATGCCTCCATAGTTCGCCAAATTTATGGACTTCCCTCACCTGCCTGTAGGGCGATCTGTGGTATCGGAGGGGCCTCGAATGCCCTGGTGGGGATAACTTGAAGTCTGCTTGGGACTCTAGTTGATATGAGGGACATGTCCCCTCTGAAACATGATCACGGATAGGGGCAAAAGCTCCGTCATCACCTCTCGTAAATGAAGGGCCAGGAATGTTCCAATTTGGCTCTCACCGAATGTGCTCGCTCGGCTGCCGGGCCCTGTCGCCCCTGGTTGCTCGTCTGCGATCAGGGCTGTCTGCCATTGTCCTTTTAGCAGAAGAGCAGCTTGTGCCCTTGGCCTCTGCCAGTCTGGAAGGGAAACCATAGGTAGTTGTAAAGCTGCCAGAAACTTCGGGAGGCCTTCCAGGGATCTAAAGACCACGGCCCCCTCTCCTCAGCCAGCCACCAATTGAAAGAGGTACCCCCATCGGTAGGGTATTCCCTGGTCCTTTTAGGTCCATAAGGGGCAGAGTGCCCGACACTGCTTTAGTGATCTCCTGGAAAGCTCCGGAGGTACAAGTAGGTCTCTACCCCGGTGTTTAATGGAGCCCTTAGATCTAATCTGGCGCAGTATTTTTCCCTTCTCTTTATAGAAATGGATCCTGCATACCACATCTCTTGGTCACTCTGGGTCTGATCCTATCTATCTCTATAGGAAGTCGATGGGTCGTTCGGAAGTCTTTTCAGAAGATCTCCGAAACATTTATGTGCCCAAGCCTCCAGGTGCTTGTTCTCCACCTCCTCCCTCAAGCCCTGAATTCTCAGATTATTTAGGCTGGGTTCACACAGGGCGGTTTTGCCGCGGCAGATCCGCCCGCGGCCGCTAATCTAAGAGGCAGCATGTCTATTTACTTTTGTTTTTGTTTATTTACGTCGCGGCCTCACTCTCCCTTATGGGAGCACCGGCCGCAACGGAAAAGCATTCGGCCGAGCCGCTTCAAAGCCGCCGCGGCTTAAACCGCGGCGGTTCTCCCGGCGGAAATCTCGTGGTTTTTGCTGCAGCCAAACCGTGAGATTTCCGACGGGAATCCGCCCTGTGTGAACCCAGCCTTAGTCTGTGATGGTTTTCGATGTCATCTATGTGGGTGATGAGCTCTGCAATTTAGTTGGTGTGTTCGCACAGGATATCACGGTGGTCTTTTATATGCTGGAACACCAATTCTTGTGTTTCCTCTGTCTCCACCAGGCGGTGTCCCAAATGTTGAATTTCTTTCTGGAGGGATTCAAGTGCAGATTTCTGCGATGAAGCAAATTGGGCAAAGGGGTTGTCTAGATCTCCTCTGGTAGGGATAGCTCAAAGGTGTTCTTTCCAGTCCCAATTGTCTGAGTCTGTTTCCCTGGTGTGCCTGGCTGCTCTTCCTTCTGCTTGTCTGGGCTGCATGACGTTTGTCCGCCCGCTGCATGCCCTGGGAAAGTTGCCCTGCATCGGTGTATGAGTTTGACTTGCGCCATCCTTTTTTCCTTGGGTGAGTTTGTCCCACCCTGCTGCAAGCTGCTCCCTGTTATTTTGCCTTCAGGAGGCCTGGTGATCTAGGCTGAGTAATGTCCCGTGGTCTTCAGTAACAGGATCTCTTCTGCCTTCTGTCTCCCTACCTCTCTGTAGCAGGAGGGAGGGAAGGGGGGTCTGGGGGAGGTTGCCCACTCCTCATCCATTACCAATGGAGCCACTATAGGTGACCTGGGCCTCTGTAGTGCCTCCACCCCCTCCCCTCCTCTCAGTGCAGTGTCCATTCTCCCTGGCCCTTCTCCCTAGGGAGCGAGGGGTTGGCTTGTCCCCACTTCCTTGAACCTGCAGCGTCTCTGGAGGTATTCTGGGCCCTGTCATAGGGATCTGGTTGGCCTCCCGGCATCTGTGTCCCGCGGCGCCTCTGCACTTCTGGTTTTGCAGCTGATGCTGTTAGTAGCGGGGCCCGCACTTCCAGTGAAGCCTGCCACCCACAGGGACTCTTCTGCTGTCTCAGCCCGCCGTGTCCCCAGCACAGTCTCCCGGGCCGTCGACAGTGAGACGTTGTCCGCCTGCTAGGACAGCGAGCGGTTGTCCTCCAGGGGCCCCCTCCCGAGCCGTGAGAATGTCCGCGTCTCCGCAACGCCTTCTTGCTTTCTCTATGCGGTCCTGCCGTGCAGGTGCTGGTGAGTATTTGGTTCCCAGGGCTGCCTTCTCTGTTTGGGGATCCCTTCCCTGGGTCCGAGGCGGCAGAAGACTCCATCCGCTCGGCTCTCCGGCTTCTCCTGTCTTCTGTTTATGGTGTAGGGGGGTAGAGGTCACCCTGCCTCCTCCAAGCTGCATGCCGCGATGCTTGCTGGCGGTGATAAATCTGTCCAGCGGAAGGGGATTCCTTCATCCTCTCTGGGAATCCCTTCACCCCCGCCACTGCTGTCACAGTGGATCTCAGAGTTCTCCCATTGCTTTCAATGGGGCCGGCGCTGCTGCCACCAATCCCATTGAAGACCGTGGGCGATATCGAGGAAGATAACCGTTGGTGGCATAGTCATCCACGTAAAGAAAGCATTATTACGCATGCAATAGCGTATTTACCGCATTTCTTATGCACCCCATTCAGTGTGTGTAATACGTGCTGAAATGCCGAAAATAGGACATACTGCGTGCAAAAACACTAGTGTGAGAGGCGCTATTGGAATGCATGGAGTCTTAGCGCTGCGTACTATGCGCGCACGGAAAACGTGTGCAATACACGGTAAAACCGCTTGAGTGAAAGCAGCCTGTGCTTGTCCTGCAGTTGGTGTGATTTACATGGCATGTAGTTGGGAAATCTTTGTGCTTTGGCAACGTTCTATGACGTCTTCCTTAACTACTTGTGCGTTCCCATTTTATTGCTCTTTACAAGCAGCACACCCTTATTATGGGTCATTGCACCCGCGTGTGTTTGTATATGTGCAAAAGGTCAAAGGTTAGACTAAGTAAGCTTCTAACTTTACACCTGTCTATGTTCTTTCTGGTAAGAACAGTTAAAGGGCAATGTCTGATCGGATGTCGGGTTACTGCGGGAAGGTTCACCAAAAAGTGGCCACACGGTGTCCCGTTTATGTCCCTGCATGTAGTACTTGTGGGGTATAGGCGGCTAATTAACCACGTATTTATTGCAGAGGGCATAGATTTGCTAATAAAAAAATAAAACTTTTGGAAAAAAGTAAAATGGGATCATTTGCTTTTAGGCCTCTTCCGCACTGGCTTTTTCATCGTGCGACTTTCTCGTATTGCGAGAGTGCGAGAAATCACTTGTTTGTAGAGCCCATGCGTTCCCATGGGTTCTTCCACACATGCGATAGATGGCGAATTTACAAAATCGGGGCTTGCTCTATACAGCTGCGATTTGTGATTTTTGTAGCCTATGTCTCCCCATGGAGTCTGTGATTTTCTAGCATCGCATAGCAGCCACTAGCGACACGCATGCTATGCTACGCGAGAAAACTCTGCCTGCTATGGAGAGCTATGCAAATTCTCCACGGTGGGGTGAGCCTCTCAGAAGGGAGGGGTGATTTCCCAGCAGCGCGTGGGAAGGTTCTAGAGAGTAAAGCAAGAACTGGGAGGAGTTACAGAAGCCATCTTGAGGAAATGTCAAGGAGCCAACGGGCCAACATTTCCCACACGAGTCAAGATGCCGCGCTGAACGATGCTCGCGCACGGGGAAAGATTCCACACTGACACACCCCACAGGTTAGGGACTTAAATGAGAATTGCCAGTGGGCGGGTCAGACAGTTCACTTCACACCTGCCTGATAATTAATTCTCTTGCGCTATAAAAGCGCACAAGTAAATCGGGACCACATGCGATGCGATGTTAGAATTTTTGCGAGAAAATCGCAAGCGCATAGCCGTGATAGCTATGCGTTTTTTCTCGCATTCAAATTGCTATCGCCCGTGTGGAAGAGACCTTAATAATACTTTGTTATATACTGTTTATTAAAGGGGTTTTCCTATACCAAAAAAATATTGGCCTCTCATACTCACCGCTCTGTTTCCCCCATGCCGCTTCAGTCTTCTGTTTAGTCTGGCTGCAGTCACCACACCGTTATGTACCCATTTGGCTCCTGTGGCCTATAGGAGGCCCGACGGGTATGTCATCAATGATGTCCTGTAAGCCTGCCAGGACAGGTTTACCATGACATGATGCGATATATTTAACACACATGCTAAAATTGTACACATATGCTTAAAATTACATACATTTTTATACTTTTTTTTTTTTTTTGTACATTTTAAGTTATATGCTAAAAATACCTGTGATGTGAATAACCCCAAACTTGTGATTTATTTATATACCATTCTATGAGTCTAGTGGGCAGGCCTACTTAAGTGACCGCTATCTTTTGTATGCACAGTGATAACAGGGACGGACCGCCCACGGTGGTAAGGGGGACGGACCGCCCACGGTGGTAAGGGGGACGGACCGCCCACGGTGGTAACGGGGACGGACCGCCCACAGGACTGCTAATCATGCAACTAAAGAAATGACAAGTTCGGGGCTGTTCGCTTCATATTTGTAACGGGTGTTTAGCACAGTGCAATATATTTGAATGACGTTTAGAAAACCCCTTTCACGTGCAGTCGTTAAAAAATGTGCTAAGAGAGAATTTGAGAATTCGCTCCAGAAATTGCGTGAATTTGAGGTCCTCTCTGCAGCTTGATCTCCTCTGCATGGGAGCAGAACCTTAGCAAAATATATAATTTCTTCCTGGGAATCAAATCCTAATAAAAGCAGTTGTGAAATAACTAAGACTAACTAAGATATTGACATTTAGTTTTTTTTCTCTGTTGTACTTTATGGTTTATTTTCATCTCTTGATTTACCTTTTGACCTTTTACCTCCTTTATTACTCGGCAGAATCCATTCTACATACCACAGACACATGGGAAGAAAGGTTAACAGCCATGTTTATGGACTTTTGGCATAAGAGCAAGGATAAACTCCTCGGGCTCGAGAACAAAGCAATTGAGCTGCACCTTGCGCTGCCATTCCTGCAGAATAAGAGAACATTTCCTCATTACATTCACACTTGCGTGATCTCTTTTTAGGACAATGACACTATAACCCCGACTTCGTCTTGACATGCTGTAAGGTTACTGGGTGTTTGGTGATACAAATTATGTGATATTACGATTGGTGAAACATTGTTTCAGAGCTGGTAAAATACGACTTTTTAAAAAAAATAGTGCTATTTTCAAACCTACATTAGAAAGTGCAGTCTTAGGCCTCATGTCCACGGGGAAAATCAGATCCACTACGGATTCTCCATGTAGAATCCGTAGCGGGTCCCTCCTGCCCCGCGGACATAAGCGCTGAAAATAAGAATAAATGAGGATAAACTCACCTCCCATCCGCTCCGTTTCTTCTCTTCGCGGCGGTGTCATCCTCTCTCGTCGCGGCCGGATCTTCATTCTTCGGCTCGGCGGATGTGCATGATGACGTCGGTGACGTGCCCCGCGCATGCGCCGGGCCGAAGCAAAATGATCTGGCCGCGACTGAGAGAAGATGGCGCCGCTGCGAAGAGAAGAACCAGAGCGTGTGAGTAAACTCTGATTTTTGTGTCCCGCGGATCCGGACGGCTTCCATAGGCTTCAATAGAAGCCCGCGGGAGCCGTCCCCGCGGGAGACCCGCATGAAAATGGAGCATGGTCCAGATTTTTTCATGCTCCATTTTTTTTAAAATCACTTTTATTGACGATCCGCGGGTATTTATCTACCCGCGGGTGGTCAATGCATCCCTATGGGATGCGGATCCGCGCGCGGGAGAAGAGTTAAAATCCGCTGCGGATTTTAATTCTTATTTTCCCCGTGGACATGAGGCCTTAGGCTGCCTGTCCACGGGCGTATTTTCATTACGATCCCAGTGGCGATAATCCGGCCACAGGGAATGCAGTGAACGCTTTCCATAGTGTTGCTACGGAAAGCGCAGACCACTTGTCCACGAGCGGAGAATCATAGCGATTCTCTGCTCAAGACCGGGAAATCGCAGCATGCTGCGAATTGCTGCGATTCTCCGTGGTGAGATAGATCTCCGCAGTGAGCCTGTCAGCTGGCTCCTGCTCTCCTGCAGCGGAGATCCGCCATGGGATGATACATCACCCGTGGACAGGCAGCCTTAATGGAGTGGTCCGAGGTCTTGGTGGATTTCTGAAAATGAATTACTTTGTTTAATGTAGAAAAATTAAAACTCTTTTAAACAAATATATTTAGTTTGGGAAAACTCTGCTTCTGAGTAGTGACATCCCATTACAAGGCCAACGCAGCTTAGCTATGTGACGTGATTGCTTTGTAGCACTGGAAGCAATCTTTAAAACGTTGTTTGCTGAAGTGAGCACAGGAGTGCTCAGGAGAGATCATCGTTTTTTAATTACCGGTAGCTTCTCCGAAATTGACTGCAAAAGGATTAGTGTTAGTGATACAACATGTAGTTGCCACAATTTAGACTGAGATACTGACAGGAAGGGTTCATCAATTCATGCTGCTTGCAACAAATTCTGATCCTCCCATCAGCATGGTGCAACAGAAATCTGGATTCATCTGAACAGGGAATGTTTTTCCACTGCTCAGTGATCCAGGTTTTGCCCTCTCTTACATGCTGGAGTTTTGTTTTTCTATTTCTTTTAAACAGCAATGACCCTCAAACTGGTCGTCTGCTGTTATTGCACATCTGTGCTAAGGAACGATAAGTTGTATGTTTGTTAGTTGGAGCACCACCATTTTATTTGACTGCAGTTTGCTTGACTGTGCACCACCTGTTTGTCAGAACGATTCTTGACGTCCTCCTGTGACTCCTTTTCGTTGACAAGTTGTTTATATTTACAGAATCTCCTATTGCTAGATGTTTGCCATTGATCACACCATTCTCCATATGCTCTCCACAAGGTTAGTAGTGTATGGAATCCTGGCCCCGGCTAGTCACTGATGACCAGGCCTTGTTGGAAGTCATTCCTATTGATCAATTTCCCATTCTAATGTGGATTCACAATGAAACTGATCCACAGAAACTTGTGCACTTGATTTTATGCTGCACTCCGGCGTCAAGCATATTTCGTTTCCACGAGAAAAGCTCCAATCATGAAAGAGTTGATGTCCCTAACAAACCTGCCCTAAATGATTACTTTGTTAATGTACAAGTCTGATAACAAATTTTCGAAAACCTTTTCCCAATTGCCAGTCACTTGGGCTTTTGTCCTGACTTGGACAATTCCATTCCTTATTAATACGAGGATTAGCCTTCGGTTAGGTGGCACACTGTATGGAATGTTTTTGCTGTCCACTTCCCCAGTCATAAAAAAAATGTATATATTGCACTGATGAGCGGTTTCCCTGTATTCTACATGTGCAGAAAGCAGTTAAATAGTAGCATACCCCACAGCAGAACTGCTCACTGAAGATACCAGAAATAAGTTCAAAAAATACAGCCCCAGAACAAACCTCATAATATAAATATAGATCGAACCAAACTCCGTACATAGATACAATGCCAGAACCAAGCCCATAATGTGTAAGTACAGTAACAGAACTAAGCAATTGTGTTCTGGGGGCAGCAGTGGGCTGACAGACGGAGCACCTTCAGTCTGTTAAATGTCATTCTTTATATGAGATTCTTTCGAAGGAATGACAACATTTACTATGTTGTTCTATGCAATAAAAATGTATACCAACGTACACCAACCCGATGGAGGCCAAAAGGACACTTTTATCCCCTCTTGGGTGAATGAAACCCTTTGGATACACTTAGCATGTGCATTGAGCACTTCTTTTGGCATACACAGCGTAGGTGATTAAAGCGCGATTCCAGTGCTTTTTTTGGACTATCCCCCAATATATAGTAGTGATCTTGTGTTACCTTGATTAGTTATTCCTTTCTATCTGACACTCCTGGCCTCCTTTTGCGTAGATGGTCATGTGATCTCAATTCTGACCAGCTCAGATTTACTTGGCTTTATGCTGTCTGCAATTAGTTACTGAGGGTCTGTGTGATGCAGTTAGGTGAACACTCCCACAGACACTGCTATCACAGTTACTGATAATGATCACACAGCTTCTGTCACACAGTTATAATAGAGGAGATTACAGCTCATCCTCCTGACTGTGTAGTTGATGCTTTGTAGATTATTTAGGCGAATATAGAAAGTAATGATAATTAAGCTGCCCTCTTAGCAGGCAGAAATGGTATGGCCTCTAGCTAATGCTGTGCTGATGCATCATGGGATTGATGTGAAAGTGAAACCAAACAATCTGAAGATGGTGCCCGTTAAGTATCAGAAAGGAGGCTGCACTGCATGGAAGTGACTGTAATATACACAGAGGAGACCTCAGAAGTGTGACAGGCAATCAGATGAGGGGCGCAAGGATGTGTTTTCACTAGAGTGGCCCTTTATAGGGAACCTGTCACGGGCTAGGAGCACCATAAAGTAAGTTATGGCACTCATAGGGCAGTTTCACAGGAGTTTAGGGAGGTACTTTTTTGATCGGCCTCACAGTGCCCCAGTCGTCAGCCCGGAAAGTCCACAAGCAGACCGTGTCAGCCAAATGAAAGTGAGGGTTGTGTGTGCACGCTCCCATAGAGATCAATGCCCTTCTGCTTTCAGCCCTATACCATTGTACACTAACTCAGAGAGACCAAAGGGTTACTCTTTTGTCCCCCATCAGGGAAATAGGGGCTTATGGAGCTTTCTCCAGTTCATACAGCAAATGGACACTGCAAAACGTCCTTACGCCAGAAAGTCATGACCTTAGTGAGCCGAATCTTATACATACTTATGGTTCAATTCATCATTGTATTCGTAAAGGAAAATCTTTTGTATGAAAAAATGCTATTGTAGTTATTCATTAGAGAATTTGTTAGAATCCCCAATAAATCTTTACCCGCCCCGCTGGAGATTTTCTTTAATATCATTCAAGCGGCTCACATTACAACGTATGACGGTTACGGGTTTGGAATTCTCACATGTAATCCTTTCCTCGGTTTCCTTACTATTCATCTCCTTGCCTCCTGCCGCTCTTTCAGTAAGACATCAATCTTCTGACACCCAGTGGCGACTCTGAGCTGTTGCATACTGTCTCGCTTTCTGGCCAGTGACATTACATTAGCGAGGAGCATGCCAGAAGAATGTTTTTGGTTTAGGTTGGCATGTGACCATGGCTACAGGAGACTTCCACGCCATTGTCAAGCATTACAGAGAATTCATCAGCGTTCTGTCATCGGAGAGCTGCAAGTGCCAAGTTTTGGGTGACTTAATATAGCGTTTCTGTGGCACATAGGTAAAAGAAATTACATGTATGATAATGGATCACCGAGGTCCAGAAATATGTCATCTGTTTTGTGATAAGCTCCAAGTCTTAGGACATAAACTGCCTGCGACTCTCTTGAGTTTCACGTCTTTAAGGGACATCGCGTTCAGAGCAAGTACAAGTGTCTGGACTTTGTGTCTCCTTGCCCAAACCAAGGAGCACTGGGAGCATTGCTCAGCTGCTGGGGTTACTCCATTCCTCTTGTCACAAGAGGATTAAGTGCCTTAACCCCTTTTTTACATCTCTTTGTAATGGTACAGTTGTTGTACACATCCAATTAAATGCGCCGCGCTGAATGTCTGTCTGCAATTCATTTAGACACTAGTACTAGATTACTGTGAAGCGGAACGTAAATTGATACAAACAGAGGGATATACCATTGACATTTGTTGCTAGAGCTGCTAGAAAATAACAATAAAACGCAGTAACCAAATAACGGTTCCCAGGAGGGTAGAAGGAATCCGTGTCTCCTTCCTTGCCATGAAGCATGAAGAATATTCTTGCAATGAGAAGCGCCTGTGACGATCCACAGACACCCTTCTCGGCATGCACTGGATGATTAGTAAACTTAGACTAAACAACGCAAAGTGATATTGTGCCTGTCATTGTTAGCTCTGTAAAGCTCGGACTTCACAGATCGCCGGGAGTCCAGAATGGAAGTTTACAGAGGGAGGACAAACAGTCATGATCCTGACCCTGACCTCCATGTCAAGCCTCTGTACAAAGGAGGTTTGGAACAGCACCAGTGCTCAGATCCGCAACTGTATCATGTCACCGTGCAAGGGAATCCCCCTTGCATCCAAAATCTAGAATAAAGATATTCGACAGCATTTGCACCTGGGTAATGTTTTATTGTAGGGATATAAATCACAATGTGACAAAGTTTCATCTCCTATATACATGTGAGCATTTCTTAGCTGTGTCATATCTGGGGGAGCTAAAAAGTTTTTATTATGATAAAACGTATTCACCGGAACATTTGTTCTTCGAGTTAAGTCTACGATCTGTTTTATTCTTCCTTCCGTTGCATCAAAGCCTTATTGTCCATGAACTCATTTTATAGTCTAGAAAGGAAACCTATACACAAAGGGCTCTCGGATCAGAAGGAGTATGACCAGCTGTCAGATGTAACACAAATGTGAAGTGAACGATACAGTTATGAGAGGAGCCTCGTGTCCATATAGGCTCACCTCCAGGATGAGAGGAGCCTCGTGTCCACATAGGCTCACCTCCAGGATGAGAGGAGCCTCGTGTCCATATAGGCTCACCTCCAGGATGAGAGGAGCCTCGTGTCCATATAGGCTCACCTCCAGGATGAGAGGAGCCTCGTGTCCATATAGGCTCACCTCCTGGATGAGAGGAGCCTCGTGTCCATATAGGCTCACCTCCAGGATGAGAGGAGCCTCGTGTCCATATAGGCTCACCTCCAGGATGAGAGGAGCCTCGTGTCCATATAGGCTCACCTCCAGGATGAGAGGAGCCTCGTGTCCATATAGGCTCACCTCCAGGATTAAAGTTAACATGTAAAAATCAGAGAGTCCAATGGCACAGGAAGACTTTACTCCAGAATGCTGCTTCAATGTGTTTCGGGGGTCGACACAGATGCCCCCTTTGTCAGGAACCTACATAAACACACCACTTGATAGATGTTTATAACATATACTTGGATACTAACTTGAACGTCCCGTCCAACAACCCTTATCATACCTCCAAATCAACAAAAGATTGGCTTCGCCAGAAGAAGGTCAAAGTTTTGGAATGGCCCAGACAGAGCGCAATCCTGAATCCCATTGAAAATCTGTGGGTTGGCCTGAAGAGGGCGCTACACACAACAGATTTGGAGCGCTTTTGCAAAGAAGAGTGGGCAAAGATTTACCAAGCCAAGATGTGCCATGCTGAGAGACACCTACCCAAAAAGGCAGAATGCTATCATAAAGTCAAAGGGTACAAGTATTAGTTTTAGGGTTTGTGCTTTTTAGGCATCCACATTTTTTTTTTATTCCACCCAAAAAGATTTCAGTGTATTTTTCAATGGCATTGTACAAATAACCGGGCACACTGAAGGTGGAAATAAATCTGAAATGATTCATCTTTGGGAGATTTTTTTATGATTAAAAACACAGTATTTTAACAGCGATGTGTAGACGTTTTATATCCACTGTGTCTGTATGTATAATATATACATGCAAACATATAGCCATCCATTTAGACACAAGTATAAATATCTATATCCATATAAAATTTCATATATAAGAATTAAACATAAAATACTGTATATACTCGAGTATAAGCCTAGTTTTTCAGCACATTTTTTTTGTGCTGAAAAAGCCCCCCTCGGCTTATACTTGAGTCAAGGAACGCTTTAAAAAAAGAACCTTCATACTCCCCGTCTGTGTCTCCGGCGGTGGTGCGGCAGGCTGCTTGAATTCTCTCTGCTGTCATCCCCCGACGTCCTCTTTGCTCGTCTCTGTGATCCCCCACCGTCAGCTGTGTGTAAGCAAGAGCTGTGATTGGATCGAGTGTCAGCCAATCACAGCCGGTTCTCGATCATTCACAGCCAATCAAGCTGCTTTAGGATTCTTCCCGCTGTCATCTCCCTGCTCGGCTTTCAAATCCCCTGCCGCCAATGAGTGTTAAGTGCTGTGATTGGACCTAACGCCAGCTGTGATTGGCTGGCGCTCAATCCAATCACAGCGCTTACTTACACGGCACTGACAGAGCCAAGCAGAGAGGGCGGCGGTGGATGACCGTGGGGAGAATTCAAGAAGCTTGTCGCACAGACACAGACACTGGCTGGGAGGTGAATATGGAGGGTTTTTTTTTTTTTTTTTTTTTTAACCTAGTATATACTCGAGTATAGCTCGGCTTATACTCGAGTCAATAAGTTTTCCCAGTTTTTTTGTGGTGAAACTTACTGTCTCGGCTTATACTCGGGTCGGCTAATACTCGAGTATATACGGTAAGTAATAAAAACAAGCCATATATCAAACCGATACAGACCCCTCGCCCCATCCCTTAGGGTATGTTGATACATAGTTGAAATGCTGCAGATATTCTGCAGCACTTCCACTTCCAAAACATATCCGTAGCTGATTTTGAAAGATGGAGCGCTCCTTTCACCTCCAAAGTCTTCGAGGTATCAGTGTTCCCTGGTACCCGGGGGCCAGCAGTGAGCGCAGCACTGCTGTTCAGGTGATGCCACTTCCGTCTGAAGCATGTTCCGTCTTTTGGCGTTCCCACAGAACGTGGCGCTCTTGTTTTCAAGGGGACCTTTAAAGACCTCGCATGGCACTTGCAGGCCGTGCATTAAGAGGCTTTCCATTAAAATGGGAAAGACTTCCGATCCTCTGACCAGCATAAAACATTGCTTGAGGATTGCAATTTCACAGAAGTGATGCAAGGCATGATTGAATGAAAATCGTCTTGTATCTGCCTGAAAAACGCACATTGGCAAGCTTTTGTGATTTTAGCCAAATTCATATCGCGCAGCTGACTGCTGCGTTGTTACTCTGCACTGTCTACCAATGGTCTAATGTCCAGCTGATGCATACTTACTTTCTCTAAGGAGAAGTTCTCTCATTGCATTCCAGCTGCTTGAGAAAGAGGCGCACTGCCTGGAAATTCATCACACTTTCTGGCCAAAAATAAAGTCTCTTTTTCAGTTTTCATCACTCCCACGATGTTTCTGCAAGCATGGTTCGCACGCAAGTTCTAGATTGTCTTTCACCTTTACAAATCCTGAAAACAGAAGTGGGACGGAACCCTTAAACGGAAGCTATGTCTGCCATTCTACAAATTTGCTGAAACTAAGACCAATAAGTCTCTGTTTCGGCAGGTCGTCTGTAGTTTCTGGCATTCCCTGCCAGAAAGAATAATGTGGAGTTGGAATAAATACTGGATGTGGTGCTAAGGGGTTAAAACAGACCTTGGCCTGTACTTTAAATTTTAATTAGCACTGGGGCTGTATGTGGTAAATAGCTGTTGACCCTTTTGTGATCACTGCCTGATTGTCCAGATAGTCCTCCATTGGCAGTGTATCTAACTCTTCAGATGACCTTTAGAATAAGCTACCATGTATGTACATGAGGAGTAACGCTATACCTGGCTATTATATGACTTGTATCTTGCATTTTCCCCTTCTGTGTGTATTTAATGGGTCTCTCACAGCTGGTGGGAGGAACTTGCTGTTATGGCATCGTCTATATACTGGGGCACAGAGTACTGTAGATTCTGCTCTCTGCCTGTAACACACACGGAGACTTAAAATCTATTTCCCCCCTCTGTGTGTATTGGGTTCTCAGTTCTCTCACAACTGGTGGGAGGAATTTGCTGTTATGCTGTCTTGTGTATATACTAGGGCACAGAGGATTGCAAATTCTGCTCTCTATCTGTAACACACAAATATAACATTACCAGGTGCACAGCAGCACTGAGCAGGTGAGATGTGAATAAATAGAAGCAAATTACTCACAATTAGCTCTAACAGTACAGCAGTGTAAAGGTCCATTTACACGGGACGACCGTTCATCCCGTGTCAATGTTTTTTTTAGTCCCACCTTCGACCCTTTCCTTTCTCTTCTCATAGACTTCAATGAGAAGAATGACTGACTCCTTACCCTCCTACATTACCTGTTCTGCTATCGATGGTAAAGTTATAGATATGTGAATGCAACAAAGAAAAACAAACCACTAACCTCTTTGCTGTGTACTTTTCATTATTTAATGCAAATTGTTTTCCTTTATAACCTTGTTTTTGTATTTTTGTATTGGCTTTAGCTGAAAAGGGCTACTGCCGGAAATGTAAAATTTCCAGTCATGCCTGTTTTAAATAATTATCAGCATCTGCGCTGTTTTCTTTGTTGTTTTATATATAATTTTTTTATCATTTTATATAATTTGTGTTGCTATTTTGATATGGACTTTTATATCTCCCCTTTGACGTCTTATGACGCTGAATGTGCGTTATTCATTCATTTATTCTGTTTACGAAGACCAAAAATTAATTTCCTTTACCTCGTCATAGTAGGATGATGACGTTGATTTGCCCATTATGTTAGCAGTATGTACAGTGATTGGATTTTATCAGCTCTGAATCATGTGCCAGCCCTCTCATTCTACCAGCTAATAAACTTTTCATCAAATTGTAATTTAAACCATCTAAAGGTTAATGCTGCTCCATGGAAAGATACTGGATGATAAGTGATAGAAATAGATTAATGAGCGCCAGCATTAGTTGTAAGGGACTAGTACAAGGGATGTCAACTTTTTACAAGATGTAATCTACGTATGAACCCAGCGGTAAGTAGTCACTTCTCCTTTGTCCCTTTCCCACTCCCCTCTTCATATATGTAAAGTGGCCACCAGACTCTCGGGCTTTGTACCAAGGAAAACCACCAGTGTCGGATCAGCGCTGAAGACATCGACATTGTGTTCCGTCTTTCTCTCCAGGTCCCCCTATCCCCAAGTGCCTCTGGCTGATTTACCCCTTTCAGCGCTTCTTGCTGAGCCCTATGTAAATTTTGTGCAGGGCTTATTGCAACAAATGTATTAAAAGGAATGTACCAGAATTACAAGTCATGCTCTATCCATAACCTGTTGGTCTGCAGGGATCTTACTATTGAGCCCCCCCCCCCCCCCCCATCCCGATCTAGAGAACGTCCGCACTCCAGGCTTACTGCGCACACACCCCTGCGGTCAGGAGGAGACTGAATGGAGGGACTGTTGCTCGTGTGCGCTCGCACTTCACTCATTTTCAATGGTGGAGATACCCAAGCGGCAAGAGCTTGGGCACTTCTGTTAACCCATTGAAATGAATGGAGTACTGACTATGAATGCTTTAACAGCTCTACATTTAGTGTGACATCACTGTGGGTGAGAGAGGCATCCTCGCAGTGTGAGCAGTGGGTCACAGGACCCCCGTTCTTAGGATCGCTGGGAGGGTCTCAACAGTGAGGCCCCTACAGATTACTAAAGTATTCCCTATCCTGTGGAGATTGTAATTCTCGTACAACCCCTTTAAGATACTGTTGCCTCTTAGTACATCAGTTGCATCTCGCAGTACATCTGTGTGCCAGGTACAGACCAATGCCAGCCCAGAGCTGGTGTAAGTTGATAAAATTTTGCCCCACTTTCTGGCGTAAATTATAGTAAATGACAGCCACACCCCCTAATGCTTGGCCCCACCCATATTTTGAATAAGTGCCAGGCCTTAGACGTTAAAGTCCAAAAACTGAGCTGCAGAGTAAAGCGAACATCATTTTTACTGCATAGAGAATTCAGATACCATAAAACCCCCAAAATTGTGCAATTTCTTTTTATTTCCCATTCCACTTCACACAATTTTTTTGCTTTTTTTAAAGGTCTCAATGCATTATGTGCTATGTTTAAATGGGGCCAATAAATAAGGTTGACCAAAAAATAGAAAATATGTATGACTCTTGGAAGGCGAGAATGGGAAAAAAATTATCACCAAAACTCATTGTTCTGGGAAGTTTTCAATTCCAATCCTACAGGATGTTTTATAATCATCTGCACCTCATTTTTTAATAATCTTTATTTGTATAGCGCCAACATATTCCGCAGCGCTTACATAGACGGGGAATACAGAAAGACAAAAGTATAAAAATTACAGAACCGCGGTTACATAGTAATCAGCTGATGGAAACAATAGGGGTGAAGGTCCTGCTCCAACGAGCTTACATACTACAAGTAATGGGGGGATACAGAAGGTAAAGGGGCTGGAGATGTGGACAGTGAGGGATTCTATACACATAGACAATTGTCAGATGTTCAGCCGTGTGACGGCAGGATCGTTATGACTGCAGGGGCATTTAATGGTGGCTAGCAGGGATTGCAGTGAATAGGTCAGGGAGCATGTTATCAGGTGGAGTACAGAGGGGTTTGGTTTGGGGGTTGTGGTATATGCCTCCCTGAAGAGGTGCGTTGTGAGAGCACACCTGAAGTTTTGTAAGTCCTGGATTGGCTGGATAGCCTTTGGTAGTGCGTTCCAGAGGACTGGTGCTGCTCTGGAGAAGTCTTGGAGGTGGGAATGAGAGGTTCGAATTAAAGGGGAGCTCAGTCTCGTTTCATTAGCAGAGCGCAGAGCCTGGGCTGCGTGATGGATTGAGATGAGGGAGGCAATATAGGGGGGTGCTGTGCTGTGGAGAGCTTTGTGAATGAAGGTAATCAATTTAAATTGAATTCTATATTTAACGGGCAGCCAGTGCAGTGACCGTCACAGGGCAGAGGCGTCCGAGTAGCGGCTGGACAGGTAGATAAACCTGACTGCCGCATTCAGGATTGATTGGAGAGGGTAGGGTCTGGTGCAGGGGAGGCCGATCAGCAACGAGTTGCAATAATCGAGGCGGGAGTGGATGAGGGCAACAGTTTTCAGCGTGTCCACGGTGAGAAAAGAGCAGATTCTTGCAATGTTCTTGAGGTGCAGCTGACATGTTCAGACCACAGATTGGATGTAGGGGGTAAAAGAGAGATCGGCATTGAATATGACCCCAAGGCAGCGGGCGTGTTGTCTAGGAGTTATGGTAGCGCCACACACTGAGATGGAGATGTTAGGATGAGGTCGGTTAGTAGAGGGTGGAAACAGGAGCAGGGAGCAGAGCAGCCCATACAGCAGCTGATTGCTGGGGGCTGGTGGAGGAGCAGGGAGCAGAGCGTCCTGTACAGCAGCTGATTGCTGGGGGCGGGGGAGGAGCAGGGAGCAGAGCGGCCCATAAAACAGCTGATTGCTGGGGGCTGGGGAGGAGCAGGGAGCAGAGCAGCCTGTACAACAGCTGATTGCTGGGGGCGGGGGAGGAGCAGGGAGCAGAGCAGCCTGTACAACAGCTGATTGCTGGGGAGGAGCAGGGAGCAGAGCAGCCCGTACAACAGCTGATTGCTGGGGGCTGGGGGAGGAGCAGGAAGCTATTATACAGACAGGCAGCTCCTGCTATATTGCTGACAGTGTGATAAAGATAGCAGGTCCGCTCCACACCAGCACCCAATACAACAGCTGACTAGTGAGAGGGAGCTGCTGCTCTCCCCTGCATCAGCAGTCAGCTGTATGTACAGACACTCTCACATCTGCCAGCTACATAGGAGAGGGAGGGGCAGAGGGAGAAAGAGCTGCCTGTATTGTGTATATATTTGTGCCTAGTTATGCATAACCATAATGATACATGCCATGCAGGGTTCCTGGAAAGTTGGGTGCCAACTAATGGAATCATTACATTATCACACAGCTCTTCCAGGATCCTGAATGCCAACTGCAGAGTTATGCAAGCATGCATACCACATGCATTGCCATAACTATTCAACGTGGGATTCAGGACTCCTGGAAAGCTGGATGACAAGTAATGAGATCGCCATTACATTTATACTCAGCTTTCCTGGATCCTAAATGACAGGTTGACCTAGTGGTATATACTTCATTCCGAGGCGGTACTACTGCTGTTTATTTCTCCTGTAATACCTCCCTCACTGCCTGGTCTGGGGAGTTCAAAATATTTTTCTCCTATTTTCCTCCTCTAAAACCCAGGTGCGTCTTATCAGGTGCGTCTTATAGAGCGAAAAATACGGTATATAGATATAGATATATAGATATATATCTATATATCTCATTGCTTTTATATATACTTTAGAGTTTTATAACCCTTTTATAGTTCTCCCTTTGTTACAATATTGATAGGGGTTATTGATGACATATGATGTTGAATGTGGATTATCCCTTCATTTACTCTGTTTCCAAAGACCAGACATTAATTTTCTTTATATTGTCGTAGTAAGATGACATGGGCTGCCCATTATTAGCAGTATGTACAGTGATTCAATTTCTTCAGCTCTGAATCATGTGCCAGCCCTCTCATTCCACCGTCTAATAAACCTTTCATGAAACGGGAATGAAAGGTGTGTAAAGGTTAATGGTGCTCATGGAAAGACACTAGATAAGCATCCCTTCAGAAATAAATTAATTTAAATAGTAGATTTTAGGGACTACTAAAGGGAAAATACCCCTTCTTGTTAGGATCAGCTCTAATCTATCCGTAAAATCGGAGGCAAGTCTTCAGTTTTTTGCAGCAATACCACATGGGAAATTTAAACATTACATAATCCCCAGAGAATGAGACCCTCTCTTGATGTCTCCTCTTACTATTAAATACGAGTCTTGAATGGGGGTCTTTACTCTATTAACTTCTGTTATAGGATATATGAAAATGGGTTTTCTAAACAAAACAAGCCATGTAGCATTAGCATGCTGAGTACTACACTCTGGTTGTATTGACAAATTGCCCGCATCTGGGCTGTTCTGACCAGACTGTTAGAAGGTGTTGGGACCAGTGGAGGCATGAGGGCACGCAAGGCGAACAGACTAAAGACCCTCTCGACAGACCACCAGTAGAGAGTATCGTCTGATTGTCCAACAAGCACGAACCGCTTCAACTATTTTGCTGTCTGGCATCCAGAGACAGATGGCGCCATCATTATTCAAGTCCCTCTGTCTGAATCCTTTCCAGGCACTTGGCTGAAGGACATTTGGTCTCACAGCGCCCATTACATGTACTGCCTTTGACACCGACCCACCGTCGACTCTGTTTGCAGTTCTGTTGCGAACGACTAAGCAGGACTACTACATAGTATAAATGGGTTTTTTCTTCATTTGTGAATCCAAGTTTAATTATGGGCACTAACAAATGGTATGTTCGTGTCTGGAAACCAAGGGGTGAGCACCTCAATCCTGCCACTAGTATAGAGTGGCACACTGCCCCCACTGCTGGTGTGTTGGCCTGGGGTGCCATCGCATATGACAGTCATTGTAGTGGTACGAATGACAATGACAGCTCAGCGATATGTTCAGGACATCCTGCAGCCACATGTGTTCCTCTCATGGTGGCTTCCAAGAGGCATTTTCCAGCAGGATAATGCTCGGCCGCACACTGCAAGGGGGTCACAGGAGCCTCCACAACATTGTCACACTACCGTGGCCTGCCTGTTTGCCTGATTTATCACCAATAGAACATGTATGGGACCATCTGGGATTTTTTTGACAATGAGTGTATGTTGGCACAAGGACTTGTGAGCTTCAGAATTTCAGAAGCTTATCGTGGTTGTCTACTACAGGTCTACAGTAACAGCTTGTAGACTGCTCTGTATTATGTTGGTATATAGGGTGTTCTTTGAAGCTGTTGAGAATGTTTATTAGCAGAGTTAACACCTGATCTGGGGTGAAAACAAATTTATTGAACTTATATGCTTACATGTTCACTGTTCTACAAAGACTACCAGGGTTCTGTGGCATCTGTGTTCCTAGAAACTTTTTTTACTTTGCTTGAATGAGACCAAGCTGCAATACCATACATGACTTGTGCACAAAAGTGGTGCCTAGTCTTGTAAAGAAAAAAAAAGGCACTTCCCAAATTTTTTTTTCAAGTTGAAAAAGCCATAACTCTAAGGCCTCCTTCCCACGAGCGTGACGGGCTCCACCGCGTAATATTCCGCTGCGAAGCCCGTCACGGCGCCCCCCAGAGCCCCTATACTTACCTGCGGGAGATAGCGTGAAATCGCTTCCCCGCCCACCGCCGCCGCGTCACCGCCCGTCACCGGCCGTGTCACGTGCACGGCCGGCCGTGTCACGTGACGCGGCCAGCCGCGTCATATGGCGTCATATGACGCGCGGCGGTGGGCGGGAAAGCGTTTTTTCACGCTATCTCCCGCTGGTTACAGCGGGAGATAGCGTGAATGGACGGCTTCCATTGACTTCAATGGAAGCCGTCAGTGCGTACAGCCCGTCCTCACCCGCAGAAAATAGAGCATGCTGCGGGTGAGGACGGGAGAAATCGCGATGCGTAATTCCGCGGTGGAATTACGCATCGTGAGCATTGTGCTATTAGGTTCAATAGAACCTAATAGCTGCGGGCAACGCAGCGGATTTTCGCCGCGAATTACGCGGCGGAAATCCGTTCGTGGGAAGGAGGCCTTACAGAGTGTGGCTGAAAACTCTTGTGAAATATTAGTCAGGTTGGTGGCACTAGGAGCAGATACATAGTACCCTCCAGAAGTTTGGAAAGGCTCCTCCACAAAGAATGAAAATGTATCCCAACCGAAAAACTTGATCTGCTGCATGTCAAGAGTACACAAGGCCATTGTACAGGCAAACGGTGGACATTTCGAGAAGTCCAAATTTTTTTTATTTTTTTTTATTTTTTTTTTTCAAATCAATTTTTATTTAGTTTTGTCATACAAAAACATAAATCGTACAGCAGTAGCAGTATTCTGAAATAGCGGCGACTTCTGCATTAGCGTTCACATGTTTGTGTGCTAGCTTCATAGGTGTCGCACTATCTTGAGAGTGATTAGTGTAGGCAGAGCTAATCTGTCATCAAAGGTAATTCCGTCCCAAAGGGACCGCATCATAGCGGGCTGTACCAAAACATAACTACGTGGAAAACAATGAATAACATCTCAAGTTACGTTTGTTAGCAAGGGGGAAGGTAGTAGTCAGGGGGGAAGTAGGGAAGTAGGGGGGGGGGGCGGGGGGCGGAGACCAACCTTTAGTTCGCAAAAATGTCCAAGAGCCTCAAACTCCTCCAGGGGTTCCATATCTTAGTGAAATTAGCGTGAGTGCCCCTGTTCCAGCTCAGTAGTTCTTCCAGGTTATAGATCCTATCCACTCTTTCCTTCCATTGTTTCATGGTGGGGGGTGTCTCGCATCGCCACAGTGAGGGGATCAGAGTCTTTGCAGAGTCCATGAGAAAGGCTATAAGCCTGTCCCTGCGGGGTTGGAACATCGAATTGGGTTTCCACAACAGCAGCGCCTCTGGAGTTAAGGGGAAGTTCGGCTTTATCCTACCCAGCACCCCCTCCACTCCCTCCCAGAAAGATCCCAGAGACGGACAGCTCCACCATATATGCAGGTAAGAACCAGTCTCTCTCTTACACCTCCAGCATATGTCTTGGTCCGCTAGTTTGTATGCGTGGAGCCATTGCGGGGTCTTGTACTTGGACTCACATTGGATTATTATAAAACCTTTCAACAGGTCCTGGTCCCAAGGCTAACAGACCTTTTTAATGCCCTCCTATCCGGAGCTAATTTACCCAAACAAGCGCAGGAAGCCCAACTCACATTAATCCATAAAGAAGGCAAAGACGCCACTATATGCGGCAATTACAGGCCCATATCGCTCATTAACTTTGATACTAAACTGTGGGCGAAGCTCCTAGCTGGGAGACTAGAGAAGTTTCTCCCTCGCTTGATCAACGAGGAGCAGGCGGGGTTTGTGAAGGGGAGAGAGGGCAGAGACAACTGCCATAGGCTTCTTCATGCGGCCCAGTATGCCCATCGCCATAATATTCCTCTCGCCTTTATAGGAACTGACGCTGAAAAGGCGTTTGATAGGGTTAACTGGGCCTACATGAAAAGTGTCTTACTCAACTTCGGATTCCCCACGGAATTCGTGTCCGCTATTTTTTCGCTATACTCTAATCCGCATGCAAGAATAAAAATAAATGACGGACTATCCCAACCGTTTGAAATCAAAAAAAGAGAAGTCCAAATTTTGACGTTATTTCCAGACTTTCAGAAGATTGAGTTGTTTTGTTCAATAGACACAAATACTAAATCATTGAGATTTTTTACTTTTTCCCAATCTTAAATTTTTAACAGTTATTTCCAAACTTCCAGAAGGCACTATACGGTAGTTAAAATCTATTGCAGTTTTAGCAACCTGACTGGGGCTTACTGCATATTCACTAGCAACATTTTGATTTCAAGAGAAATACTATTGTACCTTGCTGTGTTATAGCACCTATTTTATATGGTGTTTCTTCTATTGTTAGAGAACTTTCATTAAAATGTGCCATTCAGATCTCCGTCTAATTTCAGTGCCCCAGAGAAACACTGAAGTGCTAATTTTAGTCTGAAGCCAATTAAGCTAACCATCTGTCTTTGATCGGGGTGGTGGTGCTGGGGGGGGGGGGGGGGGGGGTTAAAGGGGACTTTAGCACCTAGAGGATACCCATTGTAACTCATAGAACTATGTAGAAACTTCAGTTATTAGACCGTTTTATAATCTAGCAATAGCTCATGGTTTATAAGACGGGAATTTTAAAAATGGCATTTAATGTTTTCCTTATTCGTTCATTAATATTCCTTTCTAAGAGGTCATCTCATAAGAGATAACCCCTTTTAGATAGAAGCAGCCAGCTTGTTCACCCCCAGCAAATAGCTGGCAGAAGTCGCATTCAGCCTGACCTTTCCCTTGCAATGGTCAGACCCGGTTAAGCTAACTGTACATATTAGATTAATTAAGATCTGCCAAACCAAACTGTTTATAGGCACTTGTCTATGATCCTCTGATGTCTTCAATCAGTTGGAGTTGGCACCCATTTACATGGCTGTTTTTTTTTGGGTTGTGTGCTGCCTTTGCAATCCATGGACAGCACACGGCCCCATAATAGCCAATAAGACTATTCAGGCGAGCAATTCTTCTCCTGGACCAATGGGCCATGTGAAAAAAAAAATCACGCTGTTTTATTCTCATTCGTTATAATGAAGAAGAATTTGATATACAATGTTTCATGATCTGTTGAGATCGTCCAACACCTAGACAGGTGTCCGTGTGCTGGCCAATGTGAGTTGTATTCGAATTCTCCCATTCACAGCACGCATACACCCTCGTGAATCTGGCCTTGTAGATCACCCATTTGCAGCACAACATCATTAGTTCTTCCTTTTATGCCTTGTTTTGTAAGACACCTGAGCAGACTGTTCTGATAAGTTTATGAATAGAGATGAGCGAGCGTACTCGGATAAGCACTACTCGCTCGAGTAATTGGCTTTATCCGAGTATCGCTGTGCTCGGGTCTGAAGATTCGGGTGCCGGCACGGAGCGGGGAGAGCGGGGAGGAACGGAGGGAAGATCTTTCTCTCCCACTCTCCCGCCCGCTCTCCCCTGCTCCCCGCTGCGATTTACCTGTCAGCCGCAGCGGCACCCGAATCTTCAGACCCGAGCACAGCGATACTCGGATAAAGCACATTACTCGAGCGAGTAGTGCTTATCCGAGTACGCTCGCTCATCTCTATTTATGAACTAAAGTTCAAAGCAAATTCTGAAGCCAACATTATGAATACATCCTTCCAGGGAAGAATAGAATTCATGGAGATATAAAAACAGTTTTGCTATTTTTAGAACATAAGACCCTTCGACAACATCTCCAAAGGAATTTTTGGAAAACCCATTTATTGTGCACGATTTGGAAAACAATCTTTTTAATAAACTTGGACTTTAAAAAAAAAAAAATTGCCTCCGCCACTGCAGCCCGATGCCTCATCCAGCGCAAGTTCTTATGGTAGTAACGCCATATTAATTAAGGGATTTGCTACAGGCATATCCAACCTGTTTTTTTTTTTTGTTTTTTTTTAATGAAACCATGTCAGAAATCCAGACATATAGATTTCAGCTGCAAATGTGCCAATGATGCTCCACAGATCTACACTAAGATTAGTCCTATTATCAATGGGGCTAATCCTTGGCTTTTCCACACAGAATCTGCTTTAAAAAAGTGACACATTACTTTTTTTCACATAGATATTGGCACAGAAAGAACATACCTCACTGCAGAGGCTGCTGTAATCACAGGACTTTATTATCTTACATACAGAGTCACAGACAGCTTAGACTATCCTATTCTTGAGTATTATATCTGACGCAGAGTCTTTTTATCATCTCTCTCTTACTCCAGGGGGGAGAGAGAAGCTAATAAACTTTTTAGAGCACTTATATTTTTAATTCTAAATTAGAATCTTGTATTCACACACTGATGTGCATATCCTTTTTCAGGCGGTCAAAGTATAATTTACCACAATGGACTGATTGAAGACTGTAACTGTAGTATTTTCTGTTGACGGTATATAAAGAAGAGCATTTAAGGATAACCAGCAGAATGACAAACTTTTTGCTTCAATTGCACTCGGTTGCACCAGGGTTATTTGCAGATCATTACAGTCGTCATGCTTATGAAAGTCCAGTTTACGCCAATGTTGAGCGTCGGTACTGTACAAATATATATTCCTTTAGTTTGTGTTAGCCATAAACCTTTACAGCTCAGCTTTGTTTTGTGGAAGGGAACTATGTTGGCGTGTCGTGAAGTCTTTTCAGTATATGCGTCATTGATTACAATACAATATTACTCAAGTATTCTAAATCTGAATTCCAGTGTAGGAGTCACACAGGTTGACGTGCTTTTCCCTGCAATCCTCTTAGTGCCCTCTTTCCATGCAGGGTGTATTCTCCATCACTGATAGTGTATTATGATCGGGATCCAGACGTTGGACCGTTTCACTTCCAAGTTTTGTGCAAGATTAGCTGGGAACTGGGAGTTTCTTACAGCAATGGGTGGGTGCTTTCTCATAAATACTGAGTAACAACACGGAACTTTCTGAAAGAAGATGGCACCTGCCGCTGACACTCCGGGCTACGGATAAATACATTGGAAAATTGGCAATAGAACAACCAACACATATTCAACTATGACTTTTATTAGTTTCACACTGTAAACCAAGCAAAAGCTCTTGTTCCTTAAGTGTCAGGAAAACTTTTAACTCCTGAATTCCTTCATATAGTTTATTGCTGTAAAAAGTATATGCGGATATGAATAGTGTACATATTACACCATCATTAAAATAGCCTTCTGACACTATGGAAAAAGTGACTGTGGAGAGCGCAGAGTTCCCAAACTAAAGCATACTAACCAGTCAGATGGCCCTTGGGTCCATTACAACCGCTTTGAAGCCAGGGAGTTTCTGCAGCGGTCACATGCCGTTCATGGCAGAATCCCCACTGAAGCCTGTGATCGACTGAGCAGCAGCTGACTGCAGCAGGAACCTCTTGATTCTAGAGCAGTGGGAACTGGAGCAGCTATGATAGACCCAGGGGATATCTGACTGGTCAGTATTTTGCACCCTCCCAAGCACTTGGTCACTTGGTCACAAGTTTTGAAAAATTGCTTTAAAACTGTGTTTCAACTACCACCCCCCAATAGAATATTCCACGTAGTTTTTAAAATCACCCAAGTGCAACTTAAAGCCCCCCTATACGCCTAAACCTCCCCGCCCCCCAAATGCCTAGTATTGGTTAGTTGTAAAGTTCCTTCTAAAAGTACTGGCATTAGTCTGTGTTTCAGCTGCCGTACCTGCACTGGATTAGCCACCATAATTGTCAGTCTTGTAGTTGCCCGTCGCTGACCACCAGTAATCCCTTTCACAACATGTATGGCTTCATGAATAGTGACAAACATTTAAGCCAAATGATTCAATAGTCATTTTTGCAAAAATGGCTTCCCTAAAACAAAAAGATAATTCCAGCATCTCTCTGTTTAAAACGCACACAAAATGGTAAGAGCGATCTATACCTTTTGGCAAAAAGTTTTAATTAAAAGAGAAAAAAAAATTTCTGCTGCTGGAACATTTAGCGATCAGTTAAAGTGGCCAAGAATACCCAGCAGTAGGTATTCAATTGCCCCACAGCACCACCACAGGGCAAATTAAGAATTACATGGTGCCTATTGAGGCAATGGGCTTTCCTTGTAATGCATTCTGGGTTCTCCAGAGAGAGAGACAATCATAGTAGTTGCACTACATTCTGGCTGACGGATGAGAGTCCTGAGAGAGGGTGAACCCCTCTATTAAGTCAAAATTGTTTTTTGTTTTTTTTTCATTTTTCAGGAGGAATACGGGCATAAACTGTCATTCTATAGTTGGTCTGACAATTAGTAATGCTGTAAAATTAACTAACTGAGCAAGCAAACAGAAATGTCACTGACCCGAGTATAAGCAGAGTCAATAAGTTTTACCACAAAAAACTGGTAAAACTTATTGACTCAAGTATAAGCCTAGCTATACTCGAGTATATACTAGGTAAAGAAAAAAGGCAACTCGCCTCCCAGCCGGTGTCTGTGTCCCCGGCGGTGCAGCAAGCTGCCTGAGAATTCTCCCCGCTGCCATCTCTCTGCTCGGCTTTGAATTCCCCTGCCGTCAGGGCTGTGTAGGTAAGTGCTGTGATTGGATCGAGCGCCAGCCAATCACAGCCATTCACTGAATGGCTGTGAATAATTGAGCGCCAGCTGGGATTGGCTGGTGCTCGATCCAATCGCAGCGCTTACCTACACAGCACTGACGGTGGGGGAATTCAAAGCCGAGCGGGGAGAATTCTCAAGCAGCTTGCTGTACCGCCGGAGAGACCATCGCGCCGGGGCACAGACGCAGGCTGAGAGGTGAGTATTGTAGGTTTTTTTTTTTTTGTTTTTTTTTAACCTCACTCGAGTATAAACCGAGGGGGGCTTTTTCAGCATAAGAAATGTGCTGAAAAACTAGGCTTATACTCGAGTATATACGGTACTTAATTCTGGTAAATGTGAATTGGAGACAGATAGGTAATAGAGGAAACCAGTATAGCAATGAAAAATAAAGCATGGGGTATAATAAATGTTTTCAGATAACTTTATGGAAGTTTCTAACTGTAATATTTACTGTGTGAAAGGTAAGGGGTCAAAAAAAAGTTCAGGAAGAGAAAAAGAAAAACCTAATTCTAAAAATATCCGTGAAATATTTCCTTTATGAGGTCAGAAGTCAAATATTGTGTGAGCCCTAAAGAATTAATGAGGTTACTTACATGTAGTGTGTGTATAGATATCATTTGGTAGTTTACTTCACAGAATCATCAATATTTTAACCTAATTTACCATTAGAACTTGTCTAGGTCTCTTACCAATACCATTCAGATTGACTGCAAAAAACTTGTGCCCAATATAGATGATAGAAGATGACTAAAACAAACAATATATAGAGACACAAATGCATTTCATGTTCACATTAATCCCGGAAACTTATTTGGAAGGCCTTTAAACTGTGTGCATTGTTTGTTAACCCTTTATATGCATTTTTAACACTGTTTTATAATTACACACAGTAATAAAGTCCAACTTTATGAGGTTTTAGGCCAAATTGTGTAGACCTTTTTTCCTGCATGGATGGCCCCACAAGTCTCCTCACACCTTCTAGGTGCTCTCCCTAAGGCCTCATGATTGTATTTGAACAGCGGATTCCGCGAGTGTATGATCCAGACCATGGTAATACGCAGATCAGTCAAACGCACTGACTTACGCAGTTCTGATCACATTAGCGGGTTGCAGTTGCATAATCCATTTGCGGAAATTAAAATGCACAATGTTCTATTTTACCGCGAATATCCGCACTATAAAGCCTATTGTACTCTATGTTCACGTATATACAACTAATACAGCCACAATAGCTGAACCTGCTGTGGTTATACTATATGATCCTATGGAGATCGAAGTTATGAATGGGCAGCCTAAATGGTCTCCCATTGTATAAAATAACAAAACATCTGATATTCCCCCTGCCAGCTCCGATCCCCACTTTGGTGTCTACTGGCTGCAGCCAGCCTGATATCCTATAAACCTGCCGCTGCAGCCAGCCTGATATCCTATAAACCTGCCGCTGCAGCCAGCCTGATATCCTATAAACCTGCCACTGCAGCCAGCCTGTTATCCTATAAACCTGCCGCTGCAGCCAGCCTGTTATCCTATAAACCTGCCGCTGCAGCCAGCCTGATATCCCATAAACCTGCCGCTGCAGCCAGCCTGATATCCCATAAACCTGCCGCTGCAGCCAGCCTGATATCCCATAAACCTGCCGCTGCAGCCAGCCTGATATCCCATAAACCTGCCGCTGCAGCCAATGACCGTGCTCAGTGATAATCGCTGAGGAATGTCATTTTCTGCAGCAGCTTGTTTGTAGACTGTGCAAAAGATGACTGGGATGAGTAGGGAGAGGTCAGTATCAGCTATTCTGTTTTATACTGTGCGGGATCCTTTAGGCTGCTCTTTTATAACTCTGACAACCCCTTTTAATATAAATACATAAACATCTTGTTTTATTGCCATGAGAAAGTGAATTTAAGTTCAGGTCAGCTGCATTTATATTGTGACTTTTCCTTTATATTTATTTTATTTTTTCCTTTTCATTTATATTGTGACTCAAGTCCTTTTATAGAAGGGGTTCCCTTTAAATGGATCATTCCAGCCAAAAACTTCAGCTTAGTTGTTTCCATGAGTCCCATACAAGTAAATGAAGCCACAGTCACGCATGCGCCCACCACTCCACTCCCTTTGATGAATTGGGGTGTGCTGTTTCTGTGATCCCTGGAGGACCTAGTAGTCAGACCCTAGGTGATTAAACCTTTATCTCCTATGCTATGGAAAGGTGATTAGTTTTTAGTGCAATAGCCCCTTTAAAGAAGCTTTCTGGAATTTTGGGGGACACATAATGCTAATTCTCCAGCAAATATTCAGTGGTGTCATTATGTTTCATCCCAGCTCAGATGCATCCATACATATTGAACACTTTTATCATGTGATTCTAGTCTGACTACCAGTCCGGAGCTTATGCTCCAGTGTAGACAGGATGTCAATATCCCCTTTATAGTAGACCTCCTGTGAAGTAGACTTGCATTACATCCCGATTTGTCAAATCGCTCCTGAGGACTCTCCGATCCCTCCCAGCTCTACTCTCCTTGTTCCTTTTTGTGTCCCTGCATGCATAGAGTTCTGCTATAATTTCTGCCCTGTCTGAAGGCCCTTTTACAAACAAAGATATAATCTTTTAAACAATTAAAAGATTTAGCGATCTATTTCCATAAAGTGTTAATGGCCGTTTATGGCCATTAATACTTTATCATCTTTGCATGTAAAAGTACCCGCAGGAGTTGTTTGTAAGGCCCAGCTGTGTAAACAGCTGCCGGCAGATTGCATTGTTCTTATCCAGCTAGTGTAAACGTTTTGCGGGGAGTACAGTGTGTGTGGTCTATTGAAAGATAAATGTGTTTGCTTTATCTCTCAGTAGCTGAACGATGGATTTTAAGTTAACCTTAAAATCATCGTTCAAATGAAAAGTGCCCGATGCCTGTGTTTTACATGTAATGCTTATTGCTTATTCTCGGTAATTTGAACGAATTTTGAGTGATAATCGTTGCGTGTAAAGGGGCCTTTAGGGACCAGGCATGCCGTGATGTAGAGCAAGTCCATACAATGATTAGCTGCGGAGCTATAAAACTCTCATGCCTCACAAATATCCGTGCAGAATCTCCAGTGTATTTCCATGTGATGCAGCTTCATACTGCTCTTCCTGCCGCCCAGAAGCGTAACTTTAAAACTCCAATGCAAAACCTGTAACAGGGCCCCCAAGTATAATGTTTTATTCATTGTACTGGGCTCCCTATATGGAGAATAGAGGCCTTCTTGGCCCCCTAAGGCTCCTGGGCCCGGGTGCAACTGCATCCCCTATAGTTACGCCCCTGCTGCCGCCTCCTCATAAGAGCTGATGGAGAATCTATCACCAGCAGGAGGCAGGGAGCGAAGGGTGAAGCTGCCTCACAGACTCTACAGTGCAGGCAGGTGACAATGCTTAGGTAAGTGCTGTGTGATGGGAGTCCACCCTATGTCTCTGTAAAGGCAGCGGCACACTGGGAAATGTAGGTTACATTAGGGGGAAAGTAGGAGAAGAAAGAATCAAGATGGCGAATGGCTCATAAATGGCGCATTGACTAAACGGGTAAACGCAAGGCGTACATTATTCTTTAATAATGGCCTAGGCTGCACCATCTTGGCAAAAAGTTGCTGCTTTACCTGCTACACCAGAGCATGCTTGTGTCCCGCTATGTCTCTGTGAGGGCATATGAACAGGAATTAACATTTTTCCGTTCACCTGTTAGAAGAATTTCAGGCTTTCGGTTCTGTGATAAACCGCTTTAAAGTGCTTAAATGTTTAGAGATCACACAGGATGTTCAGATTTTGCAACACCCAGGTTAAAATGGAAACTCTGCAGCTGTAAATAGGCGAGGAAGCTTCCCCACATGTCTGCAGGATGTCGCAGAAGACCTTTCAGACATTTTTGGAATTATTGTATTCAAAGTTAGTAGACAGAAAACCGCAAAGTGATTCAACGTATTTATCTCTGCAGACTATTGATGGAAACATTGATTTATTCATCTCTGTTTCTAATACTCACTGTATACCAGTCTGAAAATAAGTCAATTGGCCCGTGATATGAATTTTGTCTCTGCAGCTTATAAATTTATACTGAGTTTTCAGCATGGGTTTTAGCCTTTGTACCTGCAGCCAATCTGCACCATTTCTGTACTAAAGTCTACAATTTTTGATATTTGCTGCGGAAAATCGTCCGCAGATCTGTCACATGTGGCCGTGCCCTTATAGATCTCACCTACCATATTATACTACTTGTGCATGTTTTTAATATTGTACTGTCCTATAATATGCATGCAGTTATTGGTTAGAGGCGTTCAGCGTGCCCTGCAGAGCCATTGTACCATTTGACATTTGCATGCTAAAGTTCCCAGAGGAGCATTGCATGATCTAGAGGTCTCTTCATGCTTACTTAGTGGTCTCCACAAGGAGAAACTGTACCCGTCCTGACTCAGGTTATAGGCCTCTCAGTCAGCCAGCCGAAATCCTACAATCCACTAAGGAGAGGAAAAAAAAACCTGAAACAGCCTTAGCTTTTGGCTTGTATTTAGAGCCATGTTACAGGACCTGTTAAAAAAATAGGCCACTGACTTAGAGGACAGCTGCCTTCCAATATGTGGCATCGCATTGTACAAGGGATTTTGTCATTGAAACAAAAGCCCATCCCTTAGCTCGGCCCTGCCTAAAATAACAAATCCTATATACTCACCTCTCCTGACTCCCCGGCTGACAGCCGGAGCTGGCATCAACGTTGACTTATGGGTAGACTGGTCAGGCAGAAGCATGTGACCGCTGTGGATAATCAGGGGCCGTAGCTCCACCGCCCGCACTCCTGGCACCAACACTCATATACTGGCTGTCATGATGCTGACGTGATGATCCAGCCTCTGATTGGCCGCAGTGGTCACGCTTCTGCTCAGTCTATCTAACCGGAAGTCCTCAGGTCCCAGGAGAGGTGAGTTTGCTCGTTTTGTTCTTTTAGGCAGGGCCCAGTTAGGGAACATTGACTTGCTTTAATGACAAAACCCCTTTAAAGAGAAGCCGTCATGTTCTCTGATCTGTGAGGCCAGCTGAATAGCTGCCTCATCATTGTGCACCACAACGTTCCTCCATTAGATTCGGCTCCTGGAGATTTGAATGCGTCAAGTGGGCGGCCTCGTCGTCTTACTGTTAAATGGTTATGTTGGATTTCTTCCACCCACTGATTTCATCCATTGACCATGAGTGGAGAAGACCGCCCACTTGACAGATTCAAAGCTCTATAAGCCAAATATTACAGAGGTCGTTGCGTAAAAAAAGATGGGTGTACAAAAAGAAGAAATTTAATGCTGCAAAGATATGTAGCCATCCTTGCTGACCAGAGGATAGGATATGTCCTAAAGGTCATGAATACGTGAAGCTCCAAAAGTTGGGGCTAAAAGCAATGACAAAACCCCCCAAAAACATAATATACACTTCCTGTTACTAATCACTTATGCACTCGGATGGTAAAGTACCTGTTGGATGCACCAACTCCTACCAGGCTAGTTGCTTCAAGTGGATCGTGTTCAAGAAAAGTGACTTTGAAGATGATTACATTTCAAGTTCCTAATCAAATCGATGAATTTGTGAATCATTCAAAAAAGCTACATAGTATTACTTTCCAAGAAATACCTTTTGTGGGAAGCAGCACTAGGTATGTTAAGTCAGTGACCCAACTAAATTGGCTTGTGTTAATGGCCCACGCTGAAAATTGAGAAGTGATTTAACAAGCACTGTGGTATTGCTTTGATCATCTAACATCATTACCTCCAGCTACTAAATCTCTTTAAGTTTCTGCAGCACTTTATCTATTAGTTCTGGTAGAGATAAAGCCTCCTGTGTTGCTGCGTCTTAGTGTTCTTCAAGTCTTCACAACTGCTAGTAAATGAATTTAGACAGTATTTATTTTACTGAAAACCCATCTAGACTGTGAGAGCGAAGCAGAAGTGAGGCCACACAGCTGGACTACTTCTGTAAGAAAATGGGGTAGAGGAGGAAGAGAGAAGGAGCATCGTCTCCATAATTCATCCGATTACTAACGGTTCTCCTAGCTGCACTAGCCGATGGCAAGGCACTGGCCTTCACAGTAAGCCACTTTAATTGTCCTGACATTTATTGTTGCGTTCAACTATATGAAGGCGAGGGGGTTGGAAGATGTAGACAACTTATCCTAAGGTTTATCAAACATCAAAGAATCGGATCTATTAAACATCTGTAACTAGCACCGTATAGATAAAAGTTAATAGGCTACCTCTTTTGTATTGATGGTGTTAGTTACTAGGAGGGGAAGGAGCAGTAATGGAGAGGAAATTAAACATCCCAGAGCGGAAAATAAAGATCACACCTAGGTGACTAATGTAATAATCATGGGTGTAAAATACACAATTCAAACGAAGGAAGTGAAAGGCTTAATGAAATTTAGATGCCAATTCTAGTCTATGGCGATCACACGTAGGTGCTACATGGAACCTGGCAAAAAAAGGCAATGTATGAATTTAATTCATTTTAATGTAATTAACCCCTTTTCCCTAATAGAAAATTGGAATTTGTTTTGCAATATATAAAATTGCAAAAATTGAAAAGCATGAGGGGATCAATGTCCCAGTTGATGGATCCAGGTTCCCTACGCTCCCATGAGAAAGATAATTTGAAAGTGTCTGTACACCTTTCATAATTGTGGGTCAATCACTCATTCGGCCAACAGCTATTTCTCAAGGTGACCCGAAACTTATCAACTCTCGAATGCGTTCCTGTGTTTTCCATGAGGTGAGTAGAGTAAGCACCGCTGCTAGACAGACACCTATGGCGGTGGCTTATCTCCAGGGAGATCAAAAAGATTGGACATTGAAGTTTAATGTACCCAGTGATTCTTTCCTTGACAGATGATGTTGGGAAAATCTGAAGGCCACCATACATGTGTAGTAGTCATCCAAACCCATTTAATTTAGAGAGACTGGATGACTGTGTCTGTACGGAGAATCTAAGTGTTAACTTGGCACTCTCAATGTCTCCTCTCTCCAGTGCAACTGCATTATTATCAAGCAACGGAATGATTGAACCAAGAGTCATGGAAAGGGAATAAAAGGCCTTTTGTCATTCGTCGTAAATCCTAACACCTTAATGTAGGTGCTTATTTTGATGTTTGCTATTTCACCTCCTCTTTTGTGCTCGACTGCCTAGGACTCCAGGTACCTTGCTGGCAATATTCTAAGAACACAGGTACCTGGCTGGCAGTATTCTAAGAACACAGGTACCTGGCTGGCAGTATTCTAAGAACACAGGTACCTGGCTGGCAGTGACCTGGCACCCTAACCATTGGACTGGCACCATACTCCAAAACTTTATTCTGGTGACTTGACGTGATATTTCATTGAGTTAAGATGCCTAAAAGCAATACCAGTCAAAATCTGCTTTATCGCTCAGTTTAGTTTGCCACCTGTACCTGAAAGCATAGGTGGAAGTACCATTGCCACAATTATGTAAGAAAATTAGGAGCTAAAATGAGAGTTATGACTCTTTTACTCAATTTACTGCTTTTGAACTTTTCTCTTTATAATTTTCATAGCAAGTGTAAATTGTCTCCTCGTTACAATATTCTGCTACCTGGACATCTTGCATTGCTTTTTCGTATTCTTAAAGGGGTTGTCCAGTTGTAAACTCATGATGGCCCATCTTCAGGATAAGTCATCAATAGTAAATCACTGGCAGTCCATTGCCCAGACCATTTGATTGATGGTTTGCCAGGCTGGTGCACTTCTGTACTAAACTGAATTCTTTAGGAAGCAGACAGCTCTGTTCTTACTGTAGTGGCCAGGTTTAGTATTGCAGGTCAAGTTTCTATTAAAATGAATGGGGACTTAGCCTGCAATACCAAGCCTGGCCGTGGCAGGGGGAAAAGAGCTGTCTGTTTCCTGCAGAAATCAGCTCAGGTCACAAGCATGCTGGCCTGGCAAGGGGCCTGGGCAATGGACCCCCACCAATCTACTGTTGATAACCTATCCTGAGGTTGTGCCAACAATAGTTTACATCTGGACAACCCCTTTAATGCATCACAAATGGACAGATGGGGGCTCCCACATCTCCACAAGAGAACCAATACTTCTAAAGGAGAAAAGCCTCTGTAATATGGCATGATTTGCCACCTTTTTTCTCGCAAATTATGTTTAAATTACTGAGAAAAACTTTTGACATTGCTGTGCACAAAATCAGGACTCCGCATTTGACAGTGAGGTAGCGGTGCTGCACGTGGAACGGGAATCCGCACAATGTAGTAACAGACATCTCAGCAAACTCTTCTTTTTGTTTTTGCTTTTAGAAGAAAAGGCCCGTTTCTAGCCTTTCTTAAATTGTATTGTTGACACATCCTTTTCTATGTGCCTGTTCGTTCTACACTCAATACAAGCAAAGTAGGAAAAAGCTTATTTTGAGATTTCGGGTATACTTATTTATAAAAAGATCAGGTCAGATTTACTATAGAAAATGTATCAGAAAAGTGTTCTACATTGACCACATCTTCACAAAGTCTGAAATGTGGCATGGCTTCATGGGAAAGAGCGTGCCGTGTAAATACCGTATGCTCTTTTTTGTTCCAAAAATGCACCAACATTTTGGTGCAAAATCTGTCGTAAAATCTAAGCCAACTAACAGGTGGTATAAACTTAGATTAAGGCCGCCTGCAGACAGCCGGGTCGGATCCGGCTGCGAGAATTCTCGCAGCGGGACCCGTCCCGTGCCCCTGCAGGGACCAGCGCGTACTCCCCTTCTTCCGCGGCTCCGGCTGTTTGATGTTCCGGCGCAGACCGGAGCCGGCAGCCGGGGACTGAAATAGAGCATGCCGCACGACATTTCGCGAGGACAAATCGCAGCCGTCTGCCTAGGATTGCGTTTGCTAACGCAATCCTATGGCAGCTTCCGCGGGTGGAAATTCTGCGGGAAATCCCGCCGCGGAATTTCCGCCTGTGTGCAGGAGGCCTAAGCAGTCCAAAGTCACCACATTCATCATCCAATGGCCTCTCACTAGCAAAAGCCAGACTCCTACTGTACACTGATGATGGGCAATAACCCGGAAACAGCGGTATGTACATGGAGTCTGACTTTGCTTTTGATTCCCAGTCATTGTAAGAAGACTTGTATAAAAAGTCCCACTTTGACTCGAAGGAATGCTGCCTTTCAATAGGTGGCACTGTGGAGGATTTATTCCATCTCCCTTATTTGCATATTACCCAGAGGAGCGTGCGTGGCCATTTGAGTCTCCTCACTTAGTTTATAGTATATAGTTGCTCTCCCTAAGGAGAAAAGAGCGTTTCTGACCCTCATCCAATGGAGTCACTGTGAAAAAACTGGTGCATTTTAAGACTTACGTTTGCACAGTGTTAGTAAATCTGCCCCATGAAGTCTGCCATATGGCCCTAAAGCGAGTTTTAGTTGCCATATTACACATCTGCACCACACGGATCGGCAGTACGACGGTGTGCATTAGCGCAAATATAATCATTATGAGCCCACAAAGAATAGTTATGGCGCTAACACGGGATATAAATGTATACAAGGCTGTTGATATTTTAGGACACTGTAGCCACAACTTTCCGCTAGAATATGCTAATTCCCGGATCACAAACTGCCGTAAGTGTGGACATTCCTAAAAGGTAATTCTCCACACATGGAATTCCATTATAGTATAATTGCCCCACACCCCAGCCCCTTCCTGGTCAAGTAAGAGTTAATCAACCTAGGAAAATCAATTATTATATACTAAGCTTGTTGTGGATGAAGCTTGAAATCATTCATTCATCCTTCATTACATCCCACAGCAGCTGGAGCAGTTGAAAGTAGTGGAATTTTCTTAACCAAAGTTCCCAAGCTGTCTGCACTTCTGTAATGGCAGGAAAAGCTCTGTTATTCACTACACCACCTGTTAGGCTTTTCTCCCCTCTCTGTTGGAAATGGGCATTACAGGCTCTCCTCTACTTGGCTCGAACTATGTAAAATCAGTATGCGTGTATTACTTCTGCATCCCGACAAAATTACCATCTTTTAGTTGCAAAATACATTGCTACTTCAGTTACCCTCAGTCTATATTATGTATTAGGTTTCCTGTTATTTTTTGTCCAATTGGCCCTTTAAGAAGCCTTTTGCAAGTGCCCCTCACCTAGAATATTCTTTTACTGAAAGTTTGATTGTTACAGACATGTGGATGGGATGCAATCATGGTCCAGTCATTTGATCTGAGCTTGGTGGAGACAGGCCTCATCATGAGAGTTTATTATTTGTGTCCATAGTTATCCTCCCACTTTCAGATTACTTTTTATAATAAGCTATCATGTCTACATGAGTAATAACGCTGTATCTGGCCCTTATATGACTTGTATCCTGCATTTATCACCAGTTTTCCTCTCTGCAGATTGTATATTTAATTTTCAGTTTTCTCTGAGCTGGTGGAAAGAGACTAGCTGCTATGATTTCCATACACAGCACATGGAGAAAACTGCAGATTCTACTCTCTAATGCTCTGCAGCACACACAAATCAGATCACCATGGAGGACACTAGAGAAGTACCGTAGATGTGATTGCAGTAGCTGTGAATCAGTAAATTACTCAACGTTAGTTCCAACAGCTATATCTGTGTGGGTCTCTCTCCCTCCTCCTCCAGTCTCTGTCCATAGACTTTTATGGGTAGCATGTGTCATCTCCCTGATACTTTGCCTGTTTTTCGTCTTGCCATCTCGGTTACTAGAGATCACATAACAGGAAGCCGTGGACAGAAAAAGGGAGAGGGGGAACATATCAGAAAATATTATTTTACACACAAACTACAAATTGCTAACCCAGTCTAGGTTGCCATTGATGAGATGTAGATCTATCATTTAGGCCTCATGTCCACTAGGAAATTGGGGCCCGCGCGGATTCTCCATGCAGAATCCCGCAGCGGGACCTTCCTTTCCCGGGGACATGAGGCCTGAAAATAGAATTTTCTTTCCTGTCCAGGCACTGCAGGTGCCTGTCCGTCGCGGCCGGATCTTCTTTCTCTGTGCCGCCCGCATGCGCCGTGCACTCTTTTTTTTTTTTTGCCCTCTCTGAACTCCTGCTCTCCCGCGCTCCCACACCGGAGAGCAGAAATTCAACTGCGAGTGTACCGCGGGACCGGACTGCTTCCATAGGCTTCTACGGAAGCCTGCAGGAGCAGTCCGCGCGGGAGACCTGCGGAAAATGGAGCATGCTGCGTTTTCTCTCACGTGCGGGAGAAAACGCAAATCCATTAAAATGCCATCCGCGGGTGCAAATTACAATTTAATTGCCTGCAAATGGTTAATGGATCCCTATGGGCAAAATCGAATGCGGATTCCGCAGCGGAATCTGCAATTCGATTTTGCCAGTGAACATGAGGCCTTAGTGTTATGGCCTTTGCAGCTACCAACAATGTTGGGAAAAAAAACAAAAAACTAACCTTGTAAATCAGAACTTTTCAACAAATATCTGCCTTTGATTGGCATCTGCTAGCTTAGTTTATCTTTAAAAAAAAAAAAAAGTGCCGATGGATGGTGCAAATGGTCTTAATCAGTGTTTTTTGGCTGTCCAGAATATTGACTATATGGCCAGTTTAACAGTCGTATGCTGTTGGAAATGACTGCATTCTTAAACTCCTGCAATAAAACTTACAATTGAATGCATAATTTTCCAAATCAAAACTTTTTGTCTTATTTCCTTTTCTTCTGAAGCCCTAAGAAGAGATATGTGGAAGGATCTACTGTAGGGAACTTGGACCAGAGACATTTGTGACTTGTCTATGGATTATCTACTTAGATCAGACATCTTTTGAGGACTTTGGGATATTTGGCACACAGCTCTGTCGTAATCTGTGGATTTATTACAAAGGACTTAAAAGCATTACAAAACATTTATTTGCTTGTTCTAGGCACTGAGATCAGATCTTTATAGTGAACTACATTTTGTTCAAGTAGACTTTAATGGGCCTGTTTACCATCCTCTTGAATATACTCTTATACCCTACTAGAAGAGGAAGTGAACATGGAATTTACTAAACTCGTGGTATACATAGTGAGAAAAGTAAATCCACTCATAACTTACATAGGAAGAATGCAAATACTGTACTATTTGTCTTATAATGATTTAAACTAGCATGGTGTTAGAAAGTAGTTTCTGCTAGGAGAATCCTATTCCTGTAGAACTAGACCACGTAGCTCATAGTAACATAATATATAAGGCCAAAAAAAAGATACATGTTCATCCAGTTCAGTCTATTTTTCCCCAATGTTCAAGAGGAAGGTGAAATCCCCCAATGGGGTAGAAACCAATTTTACCCATTTAAGGGGAAAAAATTCCTTCCCAACTCCAAGTTTGGCAATCAGAATAAACCCTGGATCAACAGCCTTCTGGGTATAAGTGTATCTTGATGCCACCGAAAGCTAGGGGTTTGACAGGAGGAACGCCCCTCTCACACCCCCAGCTTCCCATAGGGTCAAGGCACGAAGGTCCTAGCAGCACAATGTGGATTGATTTGTGCAGCGCTGCAGGCTTAGGCTGATGGTTACTATTCTTCTTAGGCTTACACTATTACCTGTAAATGCTGCCATGTTACCACTGTAAAATGCCTGCATTTACATGTCATAATGTAAGCCTAAGAAGAATAGTAACCGTCAGCCTAAGATTTCAGCGCTGCTACAAATCAATGCAGATGCTGCAGTGTGTGTGCTCCGTCCAGCCCGCCATTTCAGCCATGTGTCCTAGCCCCCTGCCCGCTCGCCCCTCCGTCCCGGGCAGCAGCTGTCAGCTCCATTCCGCCGGCTGCATCCGTAGTCCCTGACAGCCGCTCCCAGGAAAGCAGAGTAACTTTGCTTGGGCCGTTTGCTGCCGACTGCGCTTGTACAGTGAGCTGGGTTCCGCCTTCTGGCCCACTGCCGGGGAAGCCGCTTGCTGCTGGGGGTGCGCGGCTGCAGCGGCCGCTGTATAGCTTTCCTATAAATATTTTGTGCCCTTCCAGGACCTGCAGCCGAACAAGCTGTGCAGCCAATCGGGTGCAGGGGGTGTCACCCCCCTATCAATCTTGGCTCCACCAGGAATTCCTGGTGGCGTCAAGATACAATAATACCATCCAAACATTTTTAACACTTGTTTTTGGTACGTTTTCAAACAAAAGACTGGAATTATCCATCATGTTCAAAACCATTAGAAGCCAATGGATTGTTTGCAGTCCTGCTGGAGTTTTTGAACCTTATGAGATTGCATGCTCTGACGTGCCAGTGCTGCTCAGAGGATCGGGTAGTCAGAGAATTGGTGTGATCGTGTTCTTGTCCAGGACTGGGGGGGTTGGTATAAAGGGATTTTTTTAAACCCAATCTTTCATATCGTAGTATGACTCCATCACATTTAGTCTCAAAATGTTTTGATGCCTTCTATCGTGATTTCTCCATTGCACTCCGGTTTGTAGCATGTTGTACTTCTGTTTCCATGGTAATTTCCGGTATTCATACCCAACATTTGTAGCAATGGCTTCAGAGCCTGCTCCTGTCTTACCAAGCACACCTTTCTGCTTTGACTGACCATTTATGACTCTTGAGTAGGTGACGTAAAAAACGATACCGCATACAGGGAATTGGCCGGAAGAGAGCTTGGCCAGTGGAATGAATGGGACGCTACAGTTAGCCAGGAAACCGCAAGGGGCGCATCATGTGACTGGTGGCTCAATATGCAGAATACAGCAGTTTCAGGAACATAAGTTAATTGTGAATTGTCTTAATTTAAGTAGGCTAGGTGGATAACCTTGAGGAGTTTTGTCCTGAAAAATCCATTTAAGATCTACTTAATGCTGTGAATTAATAGGAAGAGAGCCTACATGGGTACGTTTCATTTTTCTTTTTTTATTAGGTTTTTGCACCCGCACGATTTATCAGTCACATTGGTCAAATGATAGTATATCTTCTTCTAGAATTAGCTTTGGACGGAAACCTCCACCTACAGACATCCTTGCCTGACTTTAGGGTCTTGGCCAATGATGTGTTTTTGGGCTCTGGACGTATATTTATCTCATTATACGGACGGTGTATCCTCGGAAGTTAACAGTGGTGATGAAGCTACATGGAAGTAGCTCGGTCTGGATATAGTTTCTATGTCGAGGTGTTTTATGTGCGCTGCGACAAGTCTCTGTGTGTTGATCTTTTGATGTGTACACTTCTAAGCATTTTTGCTTAAATGGTCATAAAAAGCTCCACTTGTATTTGGGGTGGAATACAACCTACCTCATAGCAGCGTGTTATGAAGATTATTAAATGATTACACATTGGTATGCCTCTAGCAGAATATATAGGGTTGATATACACTTCTAATTGTAAACCCTGAATGCTTTGATGTCCGCTGAAGTAAATAAGGGGGAATTTTCCGATTGGAAGTTGTTGTTTTTTTTTCTATAGCACCTAACTTTTTTCCTTTTTGATATGTATAAAAAGTTCCTTGTATTGCTATACTATTACTATAAAGATGTCTCCATCCTAAATTGATGACTTGACCACCACATTCTGTGTTTATTTTTTGTTAGGGCGGGTTTATACAGGACAGTTTTCATTCGAGTAGTCACTGGACGCTGCACTACACTGCAGCACTTTTTTAACGTCTGAATGTTTGTGTTCTTTTACACTCTGATTGCTATTCATATTCTTGATCACTGAAGCTCACACCTCCCTGCAAAGTTTATTGGCTAGTCATTGAGAGGCAAACGATTGCCTGTTTATGCCACTGAAGTATTGCAGAATATCATTGCAAGTTTAAGTGGGGACTAAATAAAATTAAAAAAAAAAAACAACGTATTAAACCTTTGTAAATTTTTAACAATTAAAAAAAACCAACTTTTTCCATTTTCCCCTTGAAAATATTTAACGCCCTAAGGACCAACCGCAGTAAATATACAGGGCTTAGTCCTGGGCTTTAATCCTGGCCGATAGCAGACATCCAGAGCAGGATTAAAGCCTCGGCTCCTGCAATCAAGCAGGAATAGGTCGGGTTCTCAACTGTTAGATACAGCAGAGGACCCAGATGAGAAGGAAGAGCTTCTCCTCTCCTAGCTGCATAGCACTCAATAAGTGCTATGTACTAACGAGTGGAAGTATTACTTCCACTATGCGACCCGGCGATCACTTGACTGTTTGGTGCCCTCTGTCACAGAAGAGCTGCAGGGTCCTAGCAGATGCAAATCAGCTCTGTTAGTGACTATTGTCCCTACAGGGGAATGTTTTCCCTGTAACTGGGGCTCCCATGAATGCCCCAGCTACAGTGGAAAAGTTTGACATAAAAAAAAAAAACGATGTGAATGTCCCCCAGAGATCTTATATGATGTCATAGGAGATGTAGATGGTAAAAAAATGTACAGAATAAAATAAAAATATGTAATAAACCATTGTTCCCTACCAAAACCATCACCATGTGCACCCTGCATTCCGAAACTATACAGATTATATATCAAAACGTCCAAAATAAAATGAGGAACTCCTTTCCGTACTTTATTTCATTGTTGATCTTTTAATTTTAAAAATAAACCATTTTATTTTTATTTTTTTATTAAGCTTTTTACCCCCAATAAAACTTAAAAACAAGGGAAAAAGTCAGTGAAAAAATATTTTAAAAATTGCCTTAGATGTCATGGGAAAAACACAGTAAAAATGATTTTGGTAGCTGGGTAAAATCCCTAAAAAGTGTCGTTTAGGACCAAAACACCCTGGTCCTCAAGGGTTAAAACAAAAATTAAAAATAATAAACTATTAAATACTTTTAAACATTTTGGTATTTCTTTGTTAAAGTCCGAACTTCTAAAATATCACAATATTTGTCATGCACTGTTAACACCGGGAAAAAAAACAACGAAATGCCAAAATTGCAGTTTTTGGTTTTTTCCTTCCTTCAAAAAATTGAGTAGATGATCAAATAGATATTTAAACTCCAAAATGGTAATAAAAACTACAACACGCCACGTAAAAACGAGCCCTTACAGCTGAATCAACGACGTAACAAATCAAAGTTATTGGTTCCAGAGTATGATGAAAAGCCATTTTTGTTCTAAAAAGAAAAGTTTTTTTTTTTAAAGTAGTAAAAGAAAAAAAACTATATAAATTTGGTATCACTGTAATCCTACTGTTCCACAAAACACAATGAAGTAAAAATTATGTATGAAACTTGAACACTCTAAAAACTAACCTCCCTAAAAATGGCATGATTGCATTTTTTTTTCACCCCACTTAAAAATTTTGCAGTAAATTATGTGGTCTATCGAACCGTCTCCTGAGAAGACCTGATGACGTCCCGTAAACCTGTCTGATATAGAAGCCCCGAGGCAGGTTTATAGGTTGTCACTGATGGCGTCCCTGTCTGGCCAGCTATTGGCTGCAGCAGTCTCACGTGGGTAAACTACCCATGTGACTGCTGCAGAGCTGGTTAACAGAAGACCCTAGTGGTGGCGGCATAGCAGTGCAGCAGCAGGGAGAGGAGGATTTATATATTTTTTTTTATACCTCTGTCACCTCCTACACTGCCACCAATCTTTAAAGATGTCAGAAAAGTCCTTTTTATTGGTACCCTTAAATATCCCCTTAGTGACCGGGCTTTTTTGCTTTTTCCTACTCCCTTTAAAAAAATCGTAGCTCCTTTATTTATCCATCGACGTCGCTGTGTGTGGGCTTGTTTTTTGCGGGACGAGTTGTAATTTTCAATGGCACTATTTATTGTACCATATAATGTACTGAAAAACTTTTTAAAAATTGTTAGCGGAGAGAAATGGGAAAAAAAAAGACATTCCACCATCTTTCGGTGCGTCCTGTTTCTACGGCGCACAAACTGCAACAAAAACGACCTGATATTTTTATTCTATGGGTCAGTACGATTACTACGATACCAAACTTATATAGTATTGTTTTTGCTGTAGTACTTGTATTTTTTTTTTTTAAGATATTTCATTTTTTTCAATTATTTTCTGCGGTCATTTTGTGCGCGCAAAAACTTTTTTATTTTTCCGTTGACGTAGTTGAGCAAGGGCTCATTTTTTGCGGGATGTCCTGTAGTTTCCGATAGTATCAATTTGGAATACATACAACTTTTTGATCGCTTTTTATTGCGTTTTTTCTGGGAGACAGGGTAACTAAAAAAAAATGCATTTCTGGCGTTCTTTATTTTTTTTTTCGGACAACGTTCACCGTGCAGAAAAAATAATGCACTACTTTGATAGATCGGACTTTTACGGACGCGGCGATATCAAATACATATTTTTATTTTATGATTTAGATTTTTTATTAATGGATATGGCAAAAGGGGGGGTGATTTAAACTTTTATAACTTTTTTTTTTTTTTTTACAATTTAAAAAACTAAATTTTTTTTTTTTTTTTACTTTACTTTGAAGTCCCCCTGGGGGACTTTAACATGCGATGCTTTGATCGCTCCTGCAGTATGACGTAATGCTATAGCATTACGTCATACTGCTTTTTTACAGGCAGTCTATTAAGCCACCCTGTGTGGATGGCTTGATAGGCAGTCTGCTAAGGCAGCCCTGGGGCCATTCATTAGGCCCCTGGCTGCCATGACACCTGCACGGATCCCCCGATCTCACCGCGGGGGGCCGTGCAGGACCCCCAAACAGCGTTCGGCGGATTTAAATGCCGCTGTCAGAATTGACAGCGGCATTTAAAGGGTTAATAGCCGCGAACGGCCGAGCGCGGCTATTGCCCGCGGGTGTCAGCTGTAATAAACAGCTGACGCCCGCGCTGTATGGAGGAAGATAGCGGCGCTACCTCCCTCCATACACGTCCTGCAGCTGCAGGACGTAAAAACACTATAGGGTGGTCACTACGGGGATATATAGAACTCATCCCGCTACATACATACAGCTACGTCAATGGCAAAATACAAAAAATTAAAGGGGTTGTCTCGCGGCAGCAAGTGGGGTTATACACTTCTGTATGGCCATATTAATGCACTTTGTAATGTACATCGTGCATTAAATATGAGCCATACAGAAGTTATTCACTTACCTGCTCCGTTGCTAGCGTCCCCGTCTCCATGGCTCCGTCTAATTTCGCTGGCTTCTTGCTTTTTTAGACGCGCTTGCGCAGTCCGGTCTTCTGCCTGGTGAATGGGGCCGCTCGTACCGGAGAGCTGGTCACCACGTTGTCATCGTAGCTCCGCCTCCGTCACGTGTTGCCGATCAGCCAATGAGGTGGCTGTATCGGCAGTGGAACGCGGAAGACAGAAGAAGAAACTCCACGGTGCACCATGGGAAGACCCGCGGTGCACCGTGGGAGAAGACCAGCCGCGCCATCTTTAAAAGAAGAAATGAAGAAGCTGCAGAACGCTGATGCAGGTAAGTGCAATGTGCTTGTTAAAAACTAACACATGCTTTCTTTTTCACAGGGCAGAATGCAGGGGTCCATTTAAAAAAAACAAAAAAACGCTTTCGCCGCGAGACAACCCCTTTAAGGCTCTCGCCCTGCTGTTCTTATGGTATTGATTGGGTGCCGCACTTAGCACCCTTCTTAACTAATGAAGATCATGTACCAGCTGTGCATAGCAAACCTGTCAGACTCTCTATAAATCTGGAATATGCTTAGATTGCAGCAGCTACATACAAAGGCCAGATCTTGGACAACTTAAAGGGGTTGTCCCGCGCCGAAACGGGTTTTTTTTTTTTTCAACCCCCCCCCCCCCGTTCGGCGCGAGACAACCCCGATGCAGGGACGTACAGAAAGCTTACCGGAGCGCTTACCTTAATCCCCGCGCTCCGGTGACTTCTATACTTACCTGTGAAGATGGCCGCCGGAATCCTCTTCCTCCGTGGACCGCAGCTCTTCTGTGCGGTCCATTGCCGATTCCAGCCTCCTGATTGGCTGGAATCGGCACGTGACGGGGCGGAGCTACACGGAGCCGGCATCCTGCACGAAAGGCTCCATAGAAGAAAGCAGAAGACCCGGACTGCGCAAGCGCGGCTAATTTGGCCATCGGAGGGCGAAAATTAGTCGGCACCATGGAGACGAGGACGCCAGCAACGGAGCAGGTAAGTAAAAAAACTTTTTATAACTTCTGTATGGCTCATAATTAATGCACAATGTATATTACAAAGTGCATTAATATGGCCATACAGAAGTGTATAGACCCACTTGCTGCCGCGGGACAACCCCTTTAAATAAGTAACCAATCAGACTAGCTGACAAAAAATTCATTTCCCTTTTTGGGTCCCTCATAGGAAGAGAAAAACTAAAACGTCAGTATTTGATCCATCACGTGATGAACACCAGCGGTACCCAATAGAGCGCGCTTACTTTAAAGTTATGTTGGGTTTCCGTCATGGTATCCATCATTGCACTGTTTATTGCAACATTTATGACTTAAGCTCCATTGACACACTTATAAACACAGCCTTATATTGAAATGGACTCCTACCGTGTTTCCCCCAAAATAAGACAGTGTCTTATATTAATTGTTGTTCAAAAAGGTTTAACTTTTTTACATGTATAGCTGTCTGGACACTATTTAAATTGACTTTTTTAATTAACTGTTAGGGCTTAATTTTGGAATAAGGCTTATATTTCAAGCATTCTCAAAAAGCCTGAAAAATCATTTTGAATCCTCAAAAATTCTAGAAAATCATGCTATGTCTTTTTTTCAGGGGATGTCTTATTTTCAGGGAAACGGGGTAGTCAATTCTTCTAATACGTAAGGTTTGTTTAAAGAGAATGCATCATCAGATTATTAACCAGTGATGATGAGTGCCGCCCAGGACCGCATCCTCTTGACAGGTATGTTTCTCCGTGCGTCTAAAGGAAATTTCATGGCCACCTCTGTCTCAATTAGCAACCTTTGTTTTCCTGTGATGACAGCTGTAGGATTCTTCTGATTAGAATTTATAGCAAAATAATCACTATATATCAAAGAACATACAATATGGGGAACATGACAAATGGGGATTTACCGCTTGGTATTTACACGCCCTTAGGCCTGATCATTTCCTCAGATGTCTACTAAAAGAAATATTCCTCCAATGATTTATCTCTTTTGAAGCCTGGGACACGAGTAACATGAAGACATCCTTTTCCAGTGCCTGACTCAGGTGAGGTCATGAAATGTACAGATGCTATCAGGCCGAAGTTATAGTAAGGAAGTATCAGTCTAAGTAATTGGTTGATGCTTACCCTCATCCTAATCCCATAAACTCTTTGTCTCTAGTTCTGTAATTTCCTTTTATAATAAACTAGCTTGTATACCCAGTGTTGCCCAGGTATTGCTTGATGTCCTAGCTCTTTTCCACTTCCTCGCTTTTTGAATTCTGGCCTCATGCTGTTTCAGGGTCTCTGCAGCCCTTGATGTAGAGGTTCTTTCCCACAATACACAAGTCTGGCCTCACACTGTTCTTTGGTTTCTGACACCCCTGATACACTTTTCCCCTCTCTTTTTGAATTTGGGCTTCGTGCTGCTCAGAGGTCTCTGCAGCCTGTGATGTCCTGGCTCTTTCCCACTCATTCTTAAAGGGGTACTCTGAATGTGAAACAAATTTTCAAAAATTCCAGGTATGAGAGGTGTTTGTGTCATGTTAATGCACAGCTGTTTATTGGTATATATCGAGCAGCCATTACCTTCTATTCTGCATTTCTGATGTTTCTCCACATTATTTGCCAAGATGACAGCTGGATTCCTGCTGACATGCAGCTTGAAACTAAATTTACCACAATTTTTCTGCTCTGTACGTCCTACCTGTCGGGGCCCCGCTAAGCTCTATCCTGCAATTGGCCAGTAATCTGGTTGCAAGAGCGGAATAGGAAAAAAAGAATGACACTGGTCGTTCTTACTGAGCAAGCCCAACCTGTAGTTCTGGATGTATCCAGGGCAGCTGGTGAATAAACATGTCTGAAGTGCCAGGAAAAGGTGATGGTTTTTTATTTTTTTTTTAGAGATACAGACACCAAATCCAAAGCAGAACTATATACCTTACAGGCGAACGGGAGGATACTCAGCTAAAGCACTACTCGCTCGAGTAGTTAGCCTTAGTGAGTATGCTCGCTCATCTCTACTACAGACACAAAATCCAAAGCAGAACAATATTGCAAACTTTAACAACATTTGATTTAGCGTTCATTTGACATCAGCTTTGTGTGACTGTAATACCCCTTTTAAGTCGTTGATCATGTTTGCTTGTCTCACTGGCTCACAATAGTTTTACTATTTTACTTTCCTTTTGGTTGAATTTGTTCTCTGGGTTTGCATTTTTTTTGAAGGCCTTCCAGATTGAGCAGTTTTCATAAATGCGTTTTCATCCTACCAACAACATATACACTTGGTACTTTTATAAAAATACTGGTTGCTGAGGACCAGCAAGTGTAACCACCATGCATTGTAAGTGATTAGCACTGCTGCTAGCGGGGGTTATGGGGGCTTGAAGTACCATTTTTTTGAGGGGGAGGGGGTGTGAAGGGTTGTGGGAGTCTACATCACTTTCTAATTGTTCCTTCCTTCTTTCCTGATTTGAGTATATTCCAAATACAGGGTGATTCAAAAAGAATGGTGCAGAAGTAAAGCGGATTTCTTCATACATGAACTTGCATACAACAGCCAGAATGACAGGAAAAGATAGATGAATTAAGTTTTTAATGCACCTTACAGATATTCAGTGTGGGGGGCGCCATTGGTCACATGGCAGACGTCAAGTTGGTAGTCTAGTTCTGTCCAGGCACATTCCAGCATACATTGTTATCAATTCCACCGAGGCGGAGATGCATTGTTTTAGGTCATCTAGCGTCACCAACGGCGCCCACATGGAACATCTAAGGTGCACTAAAAACTTGGAAAGTTCTTCCTTCTTTTCATGTCATTCTGGCTGCTGTATGGCCGTTCATTCATGAAGATATCAGCTTTCACTTTGTACCATTCTTTTTGAGTAACTCTGTATTTGCACATGTGTAAAAGTCCTATTTACAGCGGTCAATTATCACCATGATTTACTCCTTTCCAAATGATTGTAACCATAATTGCCCAGTGTAAATATGGCCTTCCTTTGGAGGTCCAACTAGGGGTATTATTCTTCCTAATGAATACCAGCAGGGTGTGGTATAGGTTGTGCTGCCGATGACCATGAACTGCCTTACATGTACAGTAGCACTCCGCTCCCGTCTGGCAGGTGCAAGATCTGTCCTGATGAAAATACAGACCACTTTTTAAACAAGCATCCATTGGTGGTTCAAAAAGTCAGAGTATGCAAAACTACCTTTTAATAGTTTTTTTTACTTTCTCTGAGCTTTTTCAATTTAATTTTTTTATAAATTTTCTAAGTTTAAATGTCCCAAAGTACATTTAGATGGGTGTCTGGTAAAAAAAGTAAACTTCACAGAGTGACCATCCACATGGTCTTCACAAGTCTCCTTGTATAATCTTTAAAAATTAAGTTCCTAAGGCAATTGATCATTTTTGATTTAAGAAAAAAAAGCTTGGTATCCAATTTTATCCGTTCAGTGTGTGCCATTTCATAAGAGCCAGATCTGAAAATGGCAGAAAAAGTTGAAATTGGGTATTTCCAAAGATTTTGTTTAATAATTAATCATTAAACCTGAAATTGAACCTAAATGGCACATGTAGGTGAATGAAGTTGGCTGCACATTGAGACAAAACCCAGCTGAACCTGCCAGTGTGATGTCAATTAAGGTTTTCTGACTCTCCAGATGTCGGGGGAAAAGATGGATCAGACATGTTAGGTTTCAACATGCCCCATCCTTTGCTCCCATGGGAGATAAGCCACTGCCAAATGTGATTTCTTATTATGAAGGATGGAGAACATCAAGAGTCATGTTGCGTAGAACAGTAAGTTTTGAAAGAGAACCATTCATCATCATTAAACAGCGGGATGACAAAGCTCCAAAAAAAAGAAAGACGAGACATGTTTCAGACGACTTTTTAAGGACATGTCAGGGTGTTCGGTTTTGTTCTGGAGGGTCTTGAGAATGAAGGCTGATATTTATGTAGGGAGATGCTGTAGATGAAATGAGATAAATTTGTCCAGTTGTGGCATTTTGGACAGATGAACTTTCTTGAATGGGATGGCAACCAGCTGAACTTATAGTACTTAAGGCCAGATATGTTACAAGACTCGCTCAGATTTCAGCATGTGTAAAGAAACTAAATCCTTTTTTCTCCTCTTTTTGTTCTCACAAGGCAGACTTAAAAATAATGAAACCTATAAAAAATGTGTAGTTGCGAACTGAGATGGCACCAAAACTGTTGTAAGCCAAAATAAAGATGGTAAAGTAATAGGTTTTTTTTTTTTTTTTGCTCCCTCGCATGTTGGAATCAATCTAAAATTATTTTGATTATATTAATGGCTTCCAAGTTTACTAATGGCAATTTACAAATCTGAAGAGAAAAAGAAGCCAGAAGAGAAAAAAAACTTTAAGTATTTTACTCAAAGGAAACCTGTCCGGTTGTATGAGCTCCATAAATTATGTTTATGGGCTCACAGGACCAAGGCCACTGAGGTGGGGTACTTGCCCGTGTCTCTGTTCCCTCACTGTCTGCCCTGGATACCAGCACTTGGTCCATGCATCAGACATAATGGCACAGATTGCAGGGATGAGTCTGATGCACACACCACACGTCACACAGCAAGATAATTGGGAGGCAGGTGAGTATTAATAAGAAAAGCACTCTTAGCCTCTACAACCCCTGTCCCATGAACCCATTAACTTAGTTTATGGTGCTCATAGTACCTGACAGGTTCCCTATTATGGACTTGCCTGAACATAGACTTAGAGTAATGACACTTTTTACAAACTTTCGACGTGTCAGAGCAACAAGTCAAAACTTTTGATCCGTGGGTGTCCGGGTGCTGAGACCCCTGTTAATCACTACATCTAGGGGGTTGCAGTTCTCACCTGAGCACTATGCCTCTTTGGCTTTTTTTGCTGCATGTTGACCCTTCTTGGGAGCTGGAGACTGATGCATAGAGGCCTATATAATATGTCTATAGACTTCTATGAGTTCGTCTTCAGCTGCTGAGAGGAGCCGGCAAGCAACGAAGACAGCCAAAGGGAAATAGAACTTGGGGGAGCGCCATCAGTGGGGGTCTCAGCAGTGGGGCTCCTATTCATTAAAGCTTTTGACATGTTACAAACTTTATGAAAAGTGCAGTTAATCTTTAAACAAGCGCTCAAAAAACTCTGTGGACAACACAGACCCATTATAGGCTATGGTGCTATGGACACTGCCGTTTTTTTATTTTTTATTTACGAGGACCAATGGTCTGCATGATGGAACTCGTCAGATGTCCTATTCTTGTACATATATTGGACAGCACGCAGACTGGTGTCCGATGGGAGTGCGCATGAGCCTCTTGGCCAACATGGCAAGGGTGTCGAAAGTCCTTGTGATGATCATTGGTAAATGACTGTCACCATATAAGTAATCTAGAGGCACAGCAGGTGGGGCAATTATAGAAGGGGTCATTAATCCACCATCCGTGTAAGGAATGTTGATGGAAGTGACAGTGCAGTAGCCGGTTATAGTATATGGTACCTCGCACACAGCCAAGTCTCCTTTATTCTACAATGTATAGTGTGACTCTAAATCTTATTGGCTCTAATTTTGTTTAGTAGCCAATGGCTCCTTGGGATTTTTTATTTTTTTTGTCTACAGTATGGCGCGCTCCTATCCTACGTACCCCTTTGACATTTTATAACCTTTATTTTTGCATTTCTGTTAAATTCTGCATTCCTTTGATTTTAAATTCATCTTAAAAGTTACATTCAACCGTTCTGCTTGGTTTTCTGTTGCTTCTGGTAGCATCGGCTGCATGATTCGCCTTCCACAATGGCTGTCAGTACATGCCCAGCATATGACGGCTGCTTTCTATGTTACACAGATTAGATTGCACATATGTCATGATGAGATTTCTTTATGACATGTTTAAAAAGTCACAAAATTCAAAATTAAACATCAGATTTGTGTTGTAGGAATTAGGACATGTGATTTCTGTAACACGAGCTTCTTGTATAAGGTACTTTGTAAAGCCATATGTAATCTGGTAGTTATAGGTAGTTATAGGGCTTTCGAGCTTTTAGAAGTTTTTATGCTACTGAAGAATTTACCTAATTCTTTGTATTATAGCTGGGTCTATGATCTGTTCACAAGTCTGTAGCTGGGGGATATACTGCTTATATATACAGGATGTGTGAAGGTTTTGAAGCAGGTACAAACTGATAAAATTACCAGCAGCCTATAGAATTGGTCCTCAGTCAAGGTCTAGCCCAGCACTGGCAAATTTGCATGAATCTTGTAGCCAATTTTCCTATAGATTTGCTGCAGGCTCCTAAGGCCTCATGTCCACGGGGAAAATGAGGCCCGCTACGGATTCTCCATGGAGAATCCGTAGCAGGTGCCTCCTGCCCCGCGGACACGAGGGCTGAAAATAAGAATAAACTTACCTGCTGCGGGCCGTGCCTGTCTTCCCTTCTTCCCGGCCGGATATTCTTTCTTCGGCCCGGTGGATGTGTCCGGCACGCCGGCTGCGTGCCGCACGCATCGGGCACATCCGCCGGGCCGAAGCAAGAAGATCCGTCCGGGAAGAAGGAAAGACAGGCACGGCCCGCAGCAGGTGAGTATATTCTGATTTTAGGTCTCCCGCGGATCAGATGGCTTCCAGAGGCTTCAATAGAAGCCTGCGGGAGCCGTCTGCGCGGGAGACCCGCACCAAATAAAGCATGGGCCGGATTTTTTCCTGCATGCCGGCCCGCGCCTGCAGGGAAAAATGACATCCGCAGGTATTTAACTACCTGCGGGTGTCTAATGCATCCCTATGGGGCGCGGATCCTCGGGCGGGAAAACCGCTGCGGATTGTAAATAACAATTAACAAGTGGACATGAGGCCTAACTCTCTGGTTATTACATTCTGGCCTCATGCTCATCTACTAGCTTATGTTCGTCTCATCATTTCTATAATATACTTGCATTAAAAACTTTTGTTGCTTTACCTTTCTAAATCACATTTGAATTAGCTGCCACTAGGGGGCTCCACTCCAGCTTCTCTGCAATCCTCTGTCTGTTGTTTGGTATAGAGCTTCTGTAGTAATAAGGACACACGTTAGCAATGGGGGAAGGAGCTATCTTTAAAAGGGTGCTCCTTTTAGGGTAAAGACGCCCTCTTGTATGCACAGTTGCCAATTTGTGTGCTTAGTCAGTATAACAGCCATGATATATAAGTAAGCAAACCACTAAGGCGCTGGCCCTTGAGTTTGTACATGAAAAGAGAAGTGTGGGTGAGCATTCCTTCTCCCAGCAAGGCCGGGCTCATACGACTGGGTCAGAATCTGCATGCGGGATGCTCGTAGAAGATTCTGGCTGTAAGCCCGGCCGGTGACCCCACATACGTTGCATAATTGTATTGCGTATGATCGTGGCGATCGTGGAATCTGCAATTCAAGTACAGGCATGTGAGAGCAGCCTAAGATTAAGGTTAGCCATAACACTGTTGCCATGTAAGTGGGTCTAGCCATAAATATCATCACAGATGAAATATTTGCTGAGAACAGACAAACCACATGTGCATGGGTAAATGTTAACATCTGCTATCATTGGTTATATGCCAGCACGTTGATACAAGTTCACGTTATGATTGGTTGTATGTTATCACAAAGCTTGCTTTTCTTGTGATTGGCCCGCTGTAGGATGGTGTTTCCATTTGAAGAAATAGATCACCTACTGAACGGTAAACATAAGCGAGAAAACTGCTTCTCTAACGCTTCCGTGCACTTACAGGCTGCAGGCCGACAGATCTGCAGACACTCTCACAGTTTTCTTTTTCTATTTTGTGTTTTATATTGAGATTTTCCGTTAAGTGATGTCTCCTACATTGTCTTGTGTTGCTCAATCAGGAGAACAAAATGTAAAATAATATCCGAGTGCTCTGATGGCACGTGTATTCACTTCATTTTTATCTTATTGCAGAGTGAAAAAATTGAGGATGAGGCCCAAGTAAAAGTATCTCTCCGGCAACAGCGCTTTGTGCATTTCGCATCTCTGGAGTATGATGGAGAATATTACATGACACCGCGGGACTTCCTCTTCTCTGTAATGTTTGAAAATTTGCCACGTAAGTCACATTCTTTCATTTCTGTAGCTTCATGGGTTTGTTTTATTTTTTTAGCGGGGGGGGGGGTCAGCTTGGTGTTACTCTCAGGATATAGTCATATGTACGGTACAGATACTTAAATAGTGGTATAAACTGTTAAACTGGTCATACATTGGATTCTTTGGTCAGATTAGTGTGTTGATATTCTCTGCGATCTATCATCAGAAGGTAATACACTAAAGCCCCATTAACACACAACATTGTCGTTTGAATGAATGACCATGAATAAATGACTTTTTTGCATACAAATGCTGTAAATTTACATGTATAGATAATATAATCACTGGAAATCCTCTCCATTTCACTCATTAGCTAAAGTAAACCCTGTATATGTTTGCTCAGGTGGGTGTGTGTTTATGCGAGGAATCTCTGGCCTGGAGGATTTTAATTAGTGTGAAGATAAGCCATTGTCTTCTACCACATGAGTAAACAAGCAGTTGTTGTGTTTGGCATGGCAAACAATCCCCCCTCCTCTTCAGTCATTTAGTCTTTTAAAAGACTGAAAGAATGTCCTTTAAACCAAGCAAAAAGTGAACAAACTAACAACTATTTTTATGCAGTCTGAAACTCAGCGATAAACGACAAGAGAACAACTAGTGCATGATGGCTTTGCATTTAAACGTAATGATTATCGTGCAAGTTCGTTTGAACGAATTTTAAGAGATAATCTTTGCGTGTATATGGGCCATAACCTATTGTGCTCATGGAAAATTTGTTTGGTGGGGTGTACTATTGCATTGCACCACCTGTGTTTTCCTCTGGGTATAGCCAAATAAACACCTATTTGAGGACAGTTGTTTAGGGAAAAACTGTTCTGGCTTGTAGAAGGTGTATAAAAAAAAAAAAAAAAAAAAAAGAAAGAAACTAATCTGTGTTTTCTTCACTGCCGCCGTCATTTCTATTCTACCAGAAGGGCATATGCAGGACCTCTAAGTAGATCACCAGCGCAATACTGTAAAAATAAAAAATCTTGTTTGTAAAAGTACCCTAAGGTAACGGCTAAAAAAAAATCTCTCAAATGCCAGATGTGCAGCAATGGTTGTCCCATGTAAAAGCAGGACCCAACAAGGTACCAAGCAAGAAATCGCTCAGTAGTCGCATTGTTTCAGATCACTGAAACGTAGTGACTAATGAGCAGCTTCTCACTTGGTGTAAACAGGCAGTCGCTCGTTTATGAACAACTGCCTGTTCACAGTGAATGAACACTGGTGGCTGGAAGAGATTTCTGGCGTGCTCCTTCGACACCACCATTTACTGAACGACTATCACTCATATGTGAAAGCAACAGTCGTCCTACTTAAAAACATCCTATGAGCTACTGCATTTAGTATGTACATTGGTAGTATTTTACAGATTATGTTTCAAAGTTAACTCCCAAAAGGGATTATCCAGGTTTAGGACTAAAGGCCCATTTACACGCAAAGATAATCTTTCAAACGATTGAAAGTTTTACCAATCTTTTTGCATAAAGTGTTAATGGCAACTGAGGCCATTACTACTTTATCATCTTCATTTGAATGTAAGTCTGTCTCCGTGAGTTGTTTGCAGAGCCCAGCGTGTGATTAATCGCACGCCCAGCTATGCACACAGCTTCATTGTTCTCGTCACGGGTGTCAGCAGAATACAATGTTATCTCCTGCCTCCACGCAGAGATAACAGCCTGCGGTCTACTGACAGATAAAGCAAACTGCTTTATCTCCAGTAGCTGAACAATGGATTTTCAGTTCACCTTAAATCATCATTCAAACAAAAAGTATACGATGCTCGCGTTTGCATGTAACGATTATCATTCAAATTCAGTTGTTTGAACGAATTTTGAGCAATAATTGTTGCGTGTAAAAGGGCCTGTATTGACGTGGGTGTAATTCTCATCTGTGTGCTCCCTATTGTGTGCAACTGACTGCAAACGGACCGCATAAGAACCCATTGCAGGCAATAGGGCTATTAAAACATGCAGGTTTTGGGGATTTGTTTGTTTTCTTTTTTTACAAGTTTTTTGTTTGTTTCACAATCATTGGCTTGAACAAACACATATTGTTTAAGAAACAAGTTTTTCATGAATCATTGCTAAGTGACACTTGGGAAAAAACGGATAACTCCTAAAAGTAAGAAGTGGACACATGCAACGCTTATGAATGACTTGGAGATTATAATTGATACAGGGTTTTTTTGCTGAACGAAATTGGACACACTCGTCTATATTAGCCCTTAGTGAAACATGGCTACTTTCTTCTATAAAAAGCGCCACCCCTGTTCATGGGTTTGTGCCTGGTATTGCAGCTGAACTCCAGTGAAATGAACAGAGCTGAGCTGCAGTACCACACAAAACCTGTATACGGTTGTGGCGCTGTTACTGAAAGAAAACAGACATGTTGTTTTTAATCCTGTGCAACACCTTTTAATAATTTCCCATTTTTGAGACAGCTGGTGGTCATTCTTGGTGATTTTTGACTGTATTCCCACACTTTTCTTCAAGTTCTTTTTATAGTGAATGTACTGCATTTTGATGAAATTATACTTGGTAAAATGATGGCAATATTTGAGAGATCCCAAAAACGACAGAAGTGATCGGAGCCTTAATCCTTATATGTCCCGCGTTGGGTCTCGGCCATCGTGGTGTGCCATCCACCTGCGGAGCACAATGGAAGCTTCTGAATACATAAACATGATTTCCCATGTGGCGTTTGTTCTGTAATCGCCTCATGGAGTTAGAATCTTGGCTTTAATTTAAGGCATTTCCCCAATCGCATTCCTTGTACATTTGATTTATTTGTTTTCTTTCTGTATGCATTGTGCCGGGAATGTTTGTCACATGGCGAATACAACAAAAACACAACGGAATGATTATGTTATCAGCGGCGTCTCGTGAAAGAATAAGACAGACCAAAACATCCGCCAGCCTGTCATTTATTAGCGTTATTCTATGCGCACATATTATATATGTATGTATGGGAACTAAAAGTCATGTGTGTGATATTCCACTCACATTCAAACAATAAAACACTCACATCAGCGGACAGCGATTGCGATTTCTGCTCATGGAAATAAATTCTCAGCATGCTCTATATTTTAGTGCGGATTCTGCACGGACAGCTTCCACTAAAGTCAATGGAAGCTAACCGGCCCATCTGCAACTCACATTGCGTATAGCTCGCAGGTACCCGTGTCAACGCTCAGCAACGGCGGCTCGCCGCAACCATCCGCAGTACTGGAGAAATTGAAGGAAGACAGATACGGAGGGTTGCAGTCAGGGACGGATTCCACTGCAGGCTACCACATGCAAAATCCGACCCATCCGTGTGAGACCGGTCTTGGGCAGGCACAAACACAAATTCCCAGCAACATGCAAAAAGGGAAGATGTTACATGGGACCTCTGGGTGTCCATGTGTTGTGTGATACAGTTATGGCGTAGGGCATCTAATAGTATAGGTGTTACTAATGGGATGTAAGCCTGCATGGTGCACTACACGTACTTATGGTACTGGTACCCTATACAAGCCTTCTCTATGTGCAGCCGCCCCCTGGATGTATGGTAGGTCTGTGAGTGGCTGCTCATTGGTATTTTGCGGCTGTTCTACTTCCTCCATTTAGCATTTTGCCTTGCTCCATACTGCTGCAGTTTGTGCGCACCTTTTTTTGCTTGCGGTTTGGACGCTGGCATTCTTTGCTGCTTTTTTGCAGCAAGTACCAGCGTGCCCAGATGCTTGCTGTGGCATACGCCTCCTAGTTAATTTGTTGCGTCTTACTCTGGTGGGCATTTCACTGCGACCGCTGTGACATTCCAGTCTTGGTAAATGGGCCCCTTTTTTCTTTCACTATGCACAGAAAGGAAATTGGGAGCGAACACATTAGTGCTTTCCTGCATTAGTGTTTAGTACAATCATTATGCTCTTGATTTGTATATTTGTAATTAGCATTGTGTTGACTTTCACTTATCCTGTTGACTTTCTGCATTCTTTATTAGCCATGGAACAAAAGATGAGGAAATCCGTATTTATAGCATCAAAGAACAAACTATGTTGGTAAAAAGTTAGTTGGACGCTATGATGTGTCCTGAAACTTGATTAGACAGGACCAGCCTTATTCTGTGCCCGCTGCTCTAGTGCTTCCACACAAAATGGATTTTTAAGGGTATGATTACACATAGTGGGAATACTGCAGTTGTCCGAAGGGCAAAACCCGGGGCGAAATCAAAGTCGAAAACCACAGTGGATCCGCAACTGATTTTTACCCTTTCAATAGAAGGGATGTGGATCTGCACAGAAATAATGCAGCTCTTCCAGTGGATTTTCCGCTGCAGAAAATACGCTACATTTCCGTTACATGTAAACGTCCCTGAATACTTTAGGGTAAGCACTCAGTAAGCATTTAATACTGGACAACGCTTCCACTATACCACCAACTGTGTCAATCCTGGATCTCTCTGCGCGGAGATCCAGTATTGTTGGCCTGCTGTCCTCCCGCTGTTTGTTGTGGAGATGTCATAGGGTGTCATCTGACTGCTGCAGCCACTCGGAGGAGTGCGAGATATAGGGTGGCTGGTGATGGGCACAGTCAGCAGCATAATACTAAGATGAGTGTATATATGTAATATATAATTATGGTCTCCAAATACAATAAAGGACTTTATATGTGACCTGACAATCAGGCAAGAACGTCCCTCAGAATGTTTGTGTGCCTGATCATCGGGCCATGTGTAGGTGCTGCCAATCATTTTATTTGTGTTTTCATGTGTTACAAAGTATACCCATGTCAGCACATTTCCACATATACATGGGGAATGTTCTGCCAGCTATAATGACCTACGGGAGATGAACAATCGTAGGGATGATAGTTTGCCTCCTATAGTTCCCGAGTCAGCTCATATAGAGGCTGTCATTTGGATAGTGTAAAAGGACCCCAACTCAACACATAACAACCAGCAATGTATCACCAGATATTTGGGACTAAGCTGTAAATCTCCAATTGCTAACATACATACCCTGAATAAAATCAAACTATCCCTGAAGAAGGAAGCCGAAGACATTGTAAAACGTGTTGGTCACAGTGTTCTAATTTGGACACTGAATCATGGGATTGTGCTGCTGCGCCTCAGACCCAGCAGGATACCTAAGAGTTTATGGACAACACTGTGCAGTGAGGCCAGCCTCAGTAAGAACTGCCAGGTGTGCACACCCTTAAAGGCAAAGCCGTTAATTAGGTAGCAGGCCTGCTATACATAGAGACCTTAGTGAGCATTTAACCAGTGATTACTATTTTTGGACTCAAACCCCCTGGGAGTGAGCCACAGATAGTTATATTGATGAGTTGGGACTGCTGTCTCTGGAACATTGACACTCAGGTTTGTTTCAGTTGCATTTTTGATTATCGCTTTTGTGGGAAAGTGAATTAACACTTTGTAGAGAAACTGTGTATTACATTTCGTGATTTGTGTTTCTATTCTGCAAAGTATCAATATAGTTTTGTCAGTATTATAATGCGTAATGTAGCCATAGCTAGCGATAGGCAGATCTACAGTAAAAGTTTAATTCTTTTTTCATTACTACTCCATCCTTCGTTTGTGTTACTTTGTTCTAAAATAAACTTTGCATATTTTTGTAACTCCTTCTCCTGCATCGTATCCTGAATCTGCCTTGCAATACCACCACCTGCAGTACATGGGCAATACTTTTCTTGTTCTCCCAGTAGTGTATAGTAGAAATACGTTTTCTATAAAAGCCTGTGTGTTCCCAGCGTCATTCCTGGCACCACTTTTCGAGAGAAGGAAATAATCAAGCAACACCTTTCTGTGAATGCTTTCTTGGGAGAGACACAATTAAGACAAGATGGAAGTCATTCCACTTCAATTTAAGGTCTAAGAAATGAAAAGTAACCAAAAAAACCCCTGGCAGCTGCGTTTGCAGTTTGTAACAATGGACTTTGCAGATCCCCACCATACATTTCAAGATGCATGATTTTTCATGATGGAATCCCTTGAAGTTGGAACCAAGATGACACAGTGCGAAGCAAAATGATCTCCCAATCTCTTGATCAGTTGTGTGAGGCCTTTGTTTAAGTTGGAAAGCGGCCAAGTGTTATACAGTATGTCAGAGCCATCAGAGCTAATACCAGCAAGTCCTCTGTGAACCGAATTCCCAACCACTCCTGTGCGCATTATGCAATCGCTGATGAATTGACTTCTGCCTCTAAAGATAAGCATATATGTCTGGATTAGACATGGCCACACTTCAAATACACTTCAGACAATAAAATTTGTGTCCCTGGCACTTGCATGTTGACTGATCTTGAACCTGCTTTGCTCTTGCTTTAACTTTGTGACATTCTCGCATACCCTCCTTCTTCTTGCTTTGATTGCTGATTTTCTGTTCGATTTGTACAAAAGAGAAACGAGCCGAATCCTGATGCTTCAATCAGCTGAAGCACACCTGCAGAAAGATTTATTACCCCGTGATAGGACCGCGTGAACTGATAATCGGCTCCCTGGGCTTTTCTTCCTTTGGTATTAACTTGGCAAACAGAGAGGGAAGGTCACTCTTTTGATCACAATGTGTCTTGTGGGGACAAATATGTTGCACTTTGGACTAGTTTGCATACAAATGTCTTTTTCCGTACGTACTGATCTATCTCTTATACCTACCGTAATGGCAGTTTGTGTGCCGTCTGAGGTTACAAGAGCTCGGACAGCACATGGACCCATGGTAGTCAATGTGCCGATTCACACATCCATTCTTCCACATGGAGAAAGTCGGTGTGGAAAAACGCCACCATGCTTGCCCATGAAACGTGCTTTAGAATTTCTACTTGTACATAGAACTTATATGGATCTGTAGTTGGATGGAGCCATAATACAGCACCCATAGAAGTGTATAAAGATACCTATACAAAGGACCACTGTCTTTGCAGAGAATGGAGGTGTAGTAGGCCAGAGATCTCCATTCTCAACGAACAGGCAGTTGCTCATAGCTGAACGACTGCCTGTTTATACCGGTTAATAGTAGTTTGGATATAGGTGAGCTAAAAGCCAAGTGACTGACTTCTTGCGCAGTGCCCTGTTAGTGGCCACAGGTACACAGGATGACTGTTGCTCGAATTTGCTGTTTCCAGTGATTATTTGGGTGATGATTGCCCAGGTAAGGGTATGTTGACTCCATAGTAGCTCTCTGTATACCTCCAATTTCATTCTAAGGCATGCAAATGTTTTTTTATGACCTCTTCCATCCAATGCCGTATTACGGAGAGAAGCATTGCTTCTGTAGCAGAATACCTCCATAATAGGGGGCCATATGGAAGCAGCATATGGCGTCACACTTTGAAACTTCTGGTGACCATAGTCCTCATATTTTCCGGCATAAGAGCATTAGTCAAAAAAAAAAGGAGTTTGATAAGTGACCTTGTTCTAGCAGCAGGACAAACATCTTTTTTTTTTTTTTTCCATCGTATTTTTGGTTTATAGCCATTAGAAAATGGCATAGTACATAGAGAAGAGTGCTTGGCCTCTGTGCAGCAAGGTCTGTGTCATTGGTGACGTAACGACAGGGAGACCAGCTAAAACCAACGGGTTGCTACTTATCGGCCCTGATTTTTTTGACGGCTCCACAACCTCCAGGAGTGACTGTAATGCACGGGTGGAAAACCTCAGCGATTGGTTTAACGAGGACCTTTTACTGCGGAGATTAAGCACGTTTCTCTCGTTCCTTGACAGACAGATGTATTCCACGATAGCAGACCTTATACAGTAGTCATCTGAAATAATAAAAATGTCTATTTCGTTTTCCGAGGCCATGAATACTGTAACAAATTGCCAAAGCACCTGCTTTCAATAAACATCGTATTAGCCAAACCTGCATT